>NC_141079.1:1067500-1324127 GCF_041138505.1 Cibotium barometz
TGAATATTATATTAGACAGCCTAGCAAAGAAGCTAGAAATTATAGAAATGCAGCTTGCTCCATTTTAAATTTGAATGGCAGACCAAAGTAGGGTTCGGCCAATTGGAATCATCAAGGGAGAGAAAATTGAAGTGGCAAGATGCATTTTCACTGTCGTATTTATAGTCCTGAAGATGACTTAGATCACGGTTCATATCCCATGTTGTTGGGAAGCCCATGGCTTAGAAGTAGAACAATCAAACACAACTAGGATACAGACGAGATTAGAATCCAGAGAGAAAAAACGAAGGTGTGCATCTCGGTTGTAGGGAAGGACAAGTTAAATTTGACCATTGCATGCAGAAGGGCTAAACTACTTGGAAGGAGTGGAAGATGATGAGGAAGAGCAGATCCTGAGAGAGAATCTGGACCTACTGTCAATCTTTGAAGTAGACATAGAGCAGATTGTCCCCAGAGGTACGATCTAGAAGTCGTGGTCACTCTTTGAAGTAGACATAGAGAGGATTGTCCCGAGAGGTACAATCCAGAAGTACTGGTCACTCATCCTGAGGTTCTGATGAATGAAGGAAGTACAAAAGAAGATGAGGAAGACAGTCAAGAGAGGATTGCAGAGATACAGACCAAGCAAGAGAAGGTCAGGTTGCTCTCAAGCAAGAAGAGGACCAACTAAAGAGACATAATATTAGGGTGCAGGAAGATGAGTTTGAGGAGATAAACCTAGGAGATGATCAAGAGCCAAGAACAGTCAGAGTCAGTGTAAAACTAGGTCAAGAATTCAGAGGAAAACTCTTGGAGCTATTAAGATCCTATTAGGTAGAGTAGGTATAGGATGAATCCTAACTACACCAAGTAGGTCAAAGAGGAGATAGATAAGCTATTGAGAGTGGGATTCATCTATCCAATTGACAAAGTAGAATGGCTATCACCAATAGTCATTGTCCCCAAGAAGAATGGGAAGCTCAAAGTCTGTTTAGACTACCAAAAATTGAATGCCTCCACAATATCTGATCCATTTCCTCTACCATACATAGATTCACCACTGGATGCTGTAGAGCACGACATGAGACATACTCATTTCTAGATGGATTTAGTAAGTACAACTAAGTGCGCATAGCTCTAGAGGGTAAGGAGAAAATATCTTTTGTAATAGAATGGGTGGATTTTGCCTCCAATGTGACAACCTTTAGGCTGAAGAATGCTCCAACCACATTCCAGAGAGCGGTGTAAGAAATATTCTATGAATATTTAACCACCTTCATAAGGGTCTTCGTGGATGACTTTAGTGTGTTTGTAAGAAAAGAAGACCACATAAAGCACTTGATGTTGTATTTGGAAAAATGTAGAATAGCTAGACTGAGCCTCAATCCAGCTCAGTGTGTCTTTATAATCACACGAGCGGATCTCTAATGGGGCACATAGTGTCTGCAGAAGGATTGGCATTGGATTCGGAAAAAGTTGAGATCATAGTAAAGCTCCAACCACCCAAGAATGCCAAGGAGTTAGCCAGATTCCTCGGTTTGGTCAAGTGTCGCAAAGAAGGTTCATGAGGTTCTTGGCAAACATGGCAATACCCTTGTACAGTCTGACCGTGGAGGATATAGAATATGTCTGGTCGAGAGCATGTCAGGAAGCATTCCGAAATTTGAAACAGATCCTATCAAGCACCAATTCTACAGTAACCAAATTTAGATCCGATGTTCCATGTGTTCGTGGATGCTTCTGACTTTGCCATTGGAAGTGCTTTGATACAGGAGTCACATGAAGGCTAGTTCCAGCTGGTCTATTATGCAAGCAGAAGACTGTCCAATCCAAAGAGGAATTACCCTACTAAGCTTTGCTATGATCATTGCCTTCTCTCACCCTACCCTAGCTATCCGTTGCCTGACATGATGGTGGAATTCAAATACCTATCGTCCACTTTGTATAAGGAAGCAGACAAAAATGCAAAGTGGTTGAAGAAAATAGGCCTAAAGGAGTTCATAGAGTTACGTTGGGAGGAGCTCCAGCATAACTTCAAAGTAGGTCAATAGCTGCTGGAACAGCTCCAACGTTCTAACATAATCACTCTGCCCTCGAGAGAGAAGAGGGAATTCAACCCCTTTTATGTCATTGGGGTGTTCCATTTGCTGGGGCGCCAGAAGGTGGCATGGAGATCAAGCTGTTAACCAAATCAACATACTACCTTACAGAGGGAGAGAAGAAGAGAAGGAAGGCCATGCAAGGGGCGGTTTGGGAACTAGCAAATAGCCAACCTTAGTGAGGGTTAACTCCCCTATCTGAGGCCGCTGGGCTCACTCCACCTCCAGTTGTGTCACTTAAATGGAGCTTCCACAAGCTAGGTAGAGAGTAAAGAGGAAGGGAGCTATGGAGATCTCAACCTCTACTCCATGCCTTTATGTGTGCAAGAGTGATATCAAGAAGAAGACAAGAAGAGGGAGAAGAGGAAGTAAGACAAGAACCATTAGCTACATGCACACAACCACAATCAAGCAAGCAAGCATCAAAAAACAAAACCCTACCATCATAGCCACAAGAGAGTGAGAGAAGGCAAAACTTAATTGTGATAATGGGATTTTTCCTTTGTATATTTCATAAGTCACTTATATAATGAGCTCACTTTTTACAATGGCCGGCCACCCATTTAACAATTGGGGGCCCAAAATTGATTTCCTAGCTCTATGTACACCTAGGCTTATTTATGTATGGTTGGCATTACACAAGTCCTAAGGTCGGTCATCCCATGTATCTTTTACATGAAGCTCTTAGGGCGGTTACATAATAATGAGTTACAAGAAGCATAACCACGCTTAAAAATGATGTTAACTAGTGTGGTAAATATACCCCCCTCCCTAATTCAGATCCGTCCTCATAGTAGATGGAGTAGGTTCGGATGAAGTCATATCGTGACTTGGGATGCGGGGGGATTGATGGAAGACCTTGTAGCTGGTCTAAAATGTGGTCTCCATCCTATCTTCGGAACTCTTTAGGTGCCATGCGGGCATCCATTGGATGTGCTTGTATTAGTTAAACAACTGCTTCAAGGTCGGGGCTTTGTTGAGATTGAAGGCAAGGCCTTGGCTGCCCTCTTAGTAGTGGTTCCAATCCAAGAAGGCCTCTGGAAGCGTGATAATCAAGTTGAAGAAGCAAACTGTGGACACAATTGCTCGGTCGAGACCTGATCATATTTGTTGATGAAGACATGCATCTTAGTTAGCATGGTGGCCTCTGTGCATGGGCTCTGGGATGTCAGTGGGGTGAACCATGGAAAGTTATACTATAGCTTAGGGTTCGATGTCTGCTTCTTTTGGAATAGGTCCCAAGCCCATCATTTGCAGACAGGCAGGTATGCAGGGTTTATTTGTTGTAAGTGGCGAGGTGCTTTGCAGTATTGCTCCCATATGTATGGCTTCAAGAGAAAAGGTTGGCACCAAACAAGCTGCTTGCCCATGAGGTCGAAGGTTACGGGGCTAGCACATCGAAGGGGCCGCTGGTAACTGCCACATTGTCGATGTGGGTGTTGGCACTTCTAGGCATTGTGTTTGGCATCCAGATAAGGCCGAAGGACATGGATGTCCAGTCGGTCTGTGATCCTACTGATTGGGGCATGTTAGAGTTGTCGACTGAGCAAGATTGGGGCGTGTTAGAGCCTGCTCGGTTCAATCTAGTGGGTCATGCCAGTTGAGGGGGCTAAGGGGGGGTCCACCTCTTTGTGCTCCTGCTCTGCGGGGCGGTAGTGGGAGGGGGAATCTCTCCTTCCTTTAGAGTTGTGGGGAAAGGAAGGTTAGCCAGTAATTGCGATTGGGGGGAGGAGCAATCGATGGAGAGGTTATAGTGGCGAGGGTGGCATCGAGGAAGGGTGGGGGCCTTGTTGATGTCAAGGGTATATCTTTAAGGTTTTTGGGGAGGCCCAAATAAAGATGAAGGGTGGGAGGTGAAGGACGTGTTGGTGATGGAGGAGTAGAGGGTATGTGAGGGGGTGTAGAGGATGGTGAGGGAAATAGGGAAAGGGTTGTGGTGGAGGTGGTGGGGGGTGCCGAGGTACAATGTTAGGTACCTGGTGGCGGTGGGGGTGGTGGAGGTTAAGATCGTGTGCCAAGTTGGGATGGATGAGGGGGTGGATATTGGTGAGGAGGGGATGAGGGTGTAGGTGGATCGATGGGGGGATGCCCAAGATCATCTCCTCTATCGTTGCCATCATCATTGTCGTCATCGTCGTTAGAGTTGCTGTTGGTGCACTTCAAGTAAAATAAGACGCGTGCATCTTCAGCTTCCTGGGGGGGAAGTCGAGGGGGAAGGCCATGTGGGAATCATCAAATTGCATGATCCTAGTGGCATGGATGAGTTGGAGTTGGTAGTGGTGGTAGAGGATGAGGAGTTGGAGTTGGAGGTGGCAGCGGTGGTAGAGGATGAGGAGCCCAGAGAGAGTGTAGGGTGGGAGCTCATATCAGCGTAGAGACCCTGTAGAGACTTGTAAGCCCAATAGATTGTCTCCCACCCCTTGGTACTGGAGGAAATGGAGTGCTTGGGTGGTTTTGGATGAAGGTTAAGGGTAGGGGCATAGATCCTTGGGAACTGCGAGGTCGAGGATGTCGTCGGTGGTGGGGTGCATGTATAGCAAATGAGGTTGGCTAAAAGAGGGTGGTGGTGGATAAGGAGGTCAGAGGGTAGTGGGTTCGGAGAAAGTGATCTGGGATTGGAAGAAGAGGGTGACGAGGAAAGAGATGGAGTCGGATGGGATTTTGGTGATGATGTAGAAAAGGGTGGCGGGTGAGATGGGGTCGTCGATGAAGATGTCATGTTGAAGGAGGTTAAGGCGAAGGGTGCAGTGGTGGAGGTCAAGAATTTGGGTGGGGTTTTATGGAGGGGTGGCAAAGTAGGGGAGCTTCGTGGTGTGGCGGCGTTCATCAACACGTCAACTTTGCATTTAAGCATGCTCAGTAAGGTGTGAGTTGAGGGATAGTGGCGTGGGCCCCGACAGGGTGTCCTCGGCCACTTCTCTATACTTGTTGAAGGAGAGGCAAATGCGATTGCCTTCGCCCTTCGCACGAGAATGCTCTCTGCTTGAGTTAGTGGGCTTCTATTTTGGCGAGGGCGAGGGCGAGGGCGAGGGCTTGGTTGGTGCACTGCTCAGCCTCTTGGGCGGTGTTATAGCTCGCTGACAACGGAGAGGGTAGTGGTGAGGGTTGCCTCACAGTCCTCCAAAGCATCATGGAGTTGCTGGTTGGTGAGCGTAGCTTCATGGAGCATTTCCTGTGTCTGCATGCTAGTTGGTCTGCATGCTAGTTGGTCTTGGCAATGAGCATTTACTACTGTGCAAGCAGCAGTGACCTGCTGCTCCTGCTATCACTGCATGTAATATGTCATTGATGTCAGCAACTCCCGGGCGAGGTTGGAAAATCCTTATGCAAAATCCGGGATTGCGCCATGAGTTGAGTGGATGCTCTCTACTAATAAGTAGGCCGCTTGGGAACAAAAATTTCCTTCATGCGCCCAGCACAATGTGTCCACCATATTCTGTTGAGAGGAGGTGGGGGAGGATGGACCTGCTTCGGAAAAGGGAGGGGGCGGAGAGGAGACATGATTTCAAAGAATTGGGCGGTGCACCGCAAATCCTCTATGGTTGGATGGTGACTAGAGCTCTTGCCCTCTTGTGCTATGGTGGTTACGACGATGTAACATTGGTATCAAAGATAGAAAATCTTCTTGAAGGTAAGAGTAAATAGGTGACAAGATTTCTTCCAACAAAAAGATGTGAGAACATCTGATTCACTAGGATCTTTAATATCAAACATCTCTACAAACTATATGGCTTGCCCGTAGATATAGTGTTGGGTAGAGATAAGAAGTTTGATAGTCATCTTTGAGGGAAAATCTTCAAAGGTTAAATATCACTCTAAATAAGAGTGAAATCAACCATCTGTATATTGATGGTGGTCAAAATAAAAACTAACAAGGTTCTAGAGCATATGCTTATGCATAGATGAATAATCTAGTGGAGAGGAGTACCTCTCACCTTTGGAATCTTTTTTTTTTGGTTGTTCATGACTAGATTTTCTCTATTTACGTTGTTTTAGGGACTCTACTCTAGATCTCCTATGGTCGTAGATCTATGTAAGGAGAAGAGTCAACAAGTTGGTAGCATAGCATGGTAGAGTAGTCTAAAAATATTTAGTAGCGTAGTCTACAAATGGTTGAAAGCATAGTCTATAAACTTGAGTTGCCGGAGAGCTCTCGAGTACACCTAGTTTTTTTTTTCTCAGTGGCATGTGAAAACAATGTATCATCAAGACAACTTAGTTTGCCTAAAAGTTGTAGTTGAGTCCTTGGAGTTACCGCACTTCCACATGAACCAAGGAGAGTTCTTAGGTTCAAATACCGGAACACGAGGTGTACTATGTACCGATATGCAATTGTTAAGTGGAAGGTTAGGTTAGAAAAGGTCTCGAGTAAGAACACTATATATGCTTACCAACAACTTTCCCCAGTTTGTTTTCGTGGATGAAAACTCTTCAGAAGGGGGGGGTAATGTTACATAGCCTATAAAACGGCATGTGTGAGTCACCCATTAGCAATGGCGGAGCTCGACCAAACATGGAGTCCACATGCTGGAGCACATGTGGCAAGAGTGTTTGGGGTTCAGGGGTGAGGCACCGGGGTCGGAGGACTGTGGGCGGCTAGGCTATCGTGGGCAGGCAGGCCACTATATAAGCCGGCAACATGGACACTTATCTACATTCCTCTATGGTTGGGTGGTGACTAGAGCTCCTTGCCCTCTTGTGCTATGGTGGCAATTATGGCAATGTGATTGAGAGGGTCGGAGTTCTAGCAAAGGTGTGGGAATCACTCTGGAGTCGAACAGGCTAAGGAAGTTCTGGCCAGCTATACTAATGGTGTGGTATAACACTTTGGTGAGAAGGGAGACGGCCCTGCAAGTTTTCCCTGGTGGTTGGTATAGACTTCGTGGAGGTGTTTGTGGATGTATTCTGCCTAATTGCACCCCTTGATGTACGTGAGCGAGGGTGGACAAGTGGCACCTATATCAATGAGAGACAAATTTTGTGTGAAACTCGTCGCGGTGGTCATTCCTAACCACAACCACACGGGTTTCACCTCCTAGTCCTCTTCTTTGAGGACCACTACTTGGGCCATTTTTTCACGCTATTTTGGGCGATTTTAAGTGCTTTAAGGACCGTTTTATGCCTCAATTTTCGAGTCAAATTTTGAGGCTGTTGGTTGGAGGCCAAAATGATGGCTTTTTTCCTCGGATGCTCGAGACCAATTTCGAAGAGCTCGATGCCTGCTTTCCGATGAGCACTAGAGTGCCAATGGATTCACAGTTTAGGAGATACGAGTCTCCAAATAGGACTGTTTTCCAGAGTTTTTTTTTGTGCTTTTTTTTTTTTTTGCACTGGGACTGTTTCACGCCGTGAGACACTTAAAGGTTTCACACCGTGAACCCTTAAGGCGTGAGATGGATTTCACGGAATTTATAAAGTTTGATTGATTTTTTTTCACGTGAGGCCTTAAGCCATGAGATACCTAAGGCGTGAGCCTTTTTTTTTGTGTGCGTGAGGCCTTAAGGTGTGAGCCGATTTTTTTTTTGCCCGTGAGGCCTTAAGGCATGAGACCCTTAATGTGTGAACCGATTTTTTTTTTGAGAGTCTAGAGGGAAATTTGAATTTCCTTGTTTGGGGGGTATTTTTTTGAATTTTAAATTAGGGAGATATTGGCATTTTCCAAAAAAGGCAAGTGGGAATAAAAAAAGTCAACCCTTTTATGACACACCCTTACACCCTTCGTAAATGATCCCTAAAATGGACAATTTGATAACTCATTGGCATCTTCTCATTCAATGCTCATTAGCCTTAATGAGTTATGTGAAAAAGTGTTTACGAATTAATCAAAGATTAATCTTTCCACTAATCTTTCCTCCTTTTAGACTAATCAAGTACTTTAATTAACCAATAATCACTAATTAATTCACCCCATAGAATTGCTAAGCTATGTGCATCAACTTATGTGTCAATTAATATCTAATTAGAGATTAATTAAATAATTAATCAATGACTCTTCTCTTTAAGCAAAATTAAGCAAAAGAGAAAAATTCCTTCAATTGATGTAATTAGGTTTTTTGATGTATCTAGATGCTCTCAAAACACTCAAAAACACTAATTTCGATCTCTTACATGATCAATTTGGAACCTAAAAAACACATTTTCTAATTTTTTTGTCTCTTGAATTGGATTAATCACCCTTAATGACAAAAACTAGTCAATTAAGAAAGATTAGTCGATTTCAAGGGTTTGAGAAATTTTTGAAGGATTAAGCTACTCTTAATACTTGCTAACACTTTAATGCATACAAATCAAATAAAAAACATATAGATCAAACAAAAATTAATGATTCTAACTCTACGTTTAACTCTAAAGAGAGCTAAAATTCACTAAAAATTGTATTCTATTGCATTATTTGATGCAATGGATGTAAACTAAGCATAATACACTCTATGTGCAAGTCCTAGGAACATTAAAAACCATATAAATAATAACAAAAATAAAAAATTAAGCAAAAAAGTATTTTTTACAAAACAAAAAAGGAGAGCTATTTCTCACAGAATCTCATACAAATCTCCATCAAATCTCCATCTTTTTCATGGGAAACCATTAATCAAGACAATGGGCAATGGGTAATGCGTAGATTAGAGAAAAATGATGGAAAAAGCCAAGGGATGGCTCCCCCGACAGCGGCGCCAAAAATGTTAATGGCTCACCCTAACTGTCCTTAAAACACATCCAACAAGAGATTACCTGGTGAACTGCAATTGTCGCGAGGATCTTTCCAATGGCCAAACTCATAACCCTCGAGGTCTCCAAGATTTATAACTCCTTGAGACACTACGTGTACTCGTCCCTCCTCTCACCTCACCTCACAACATCACTCACACACTCACTAGCATGCATTAGAGAGAGAGATTAGCAAGAGCAAGACTCTATTGCACAATGGGAGAGTATCCTTGTATTATGAGAGATATTCACCTATATACATGGCCATAAGTGTTTACACTCAAACTATGGTCGACTAGGCACTTTACGCTCATAAGAGGCCTAATGCTATTACAATGACTACTCTCATAATATATCCATGAAGTACATCACTTAGGATTTCATCCTAACTTATTACCACATGCTCTTGAAGAGGGAATTGCCATAGATATTTCGTCGGACCATTACTGGCGCCCATCCAAGTTGTAGATTTTGACACCATTGCTTCATATCATAAATGTATGACCTTTTGGTGTATCTATCTTGACTCCTTGTTGATATAAGATAATGGTATGAGCTCTTGTTAACCCTAGGAATGGGTTAACAACTTGCTCTCTCTTTTCTCTCTTCCTCTTCCTCCTCAACCATGGAGATATTTCAGCCTCCATAGCTCCGTGTGGTTGAACCTGTGATTGTCAATAGGACATTTGCCAGTCCAAATGGCATGACACGATATGCATACATGCCACCACATTCAGTCACAAAGGTTGTTTTATGTTGATCCTTTGGGTCGATCAACACTTGATTGTATATCAAGAGAATTCGTTAAGGAAGCTATAGACTTCCTTTCCTGTAACTCTCTGAAGCACATGCTCCATGAAGGGTAATGGGGGATAGTGATCCTGTATTGTGGCACCATTGACCTTTTTGAGGTCTACGCACACTCACACTTTTCTATTCTTTTTGGGCACTATCACTATGGGAGAAACCCATTCTATGTGCTCTATCTCATATCGATGAATCCGGCGTCTATGAGTCTTTCTATTTCCTCCCGGACCATCTTGGAGTATTTGGGTTTCATAGGGTACGCCCTTTGCTTTACTGGTCTCACTCTCTCTACCATGGGGATGGTATGTTTGACCACTTCTAGAGGTACACCCTTTATGTCCGTGTACTTCCATGTGAAGAGATCTTGAAGGTCTATTAGAAGAGTGACCAGGTCTTCTTCTTCTTTCGCTGAGATGTCTTCCCCTATGTAGATGGGTCTTGGATCCTCACTTGGGCCTGCCAGCTTAGCTTCTTTAACCTCGGCTGGTGGACCATCATAAGAGGTCCCTAGCTCTCCATCATGGGTTCTTTGGGCCGAATCATATTGTACAAAACAATCGGCCATCTTGAAGGTCCTAAAGTGCCGTGGACTTGTTTAGTCTCCTCAACTTTAGCGCTTTCTTCTTCTATGAGTTTTTTGGCTTCTTTTTCTTCGAGTGCTAACATTTTATTGTGTGCCTTGCGCGCATGGCAATAAGGCTTTTGCGGTTCAAGTTGGGAATCAATGGGTTGTGAGTGTGGCGACAAAGCTTTTGCGGTTGAGGTTGGGAATCAATGGGTTTCTTTAGTCCCCGGAGGTGACCATATTGACCTCAAATGGAGATATTGGCGAGCTTCTTTTGCCAAACCTGGTTGAAGTATGCATGCATGTCGACAGCCCCTACATATTTCAACCAATGTGTTTTCAAGTCAATAGGGAAGAAATATGTCTCTTTTCTGGAAAAACCATTGGATTTACTAGTTCTGCATGGATGGTTTCCCCATAATGGTTCCTCCCTATTGTCATTCCCATGCTCATAACTCGTGACTTTGGGCATACATGTTGTGCTTAGCATCTAGAGGGACGTGATTTCTTGCCTGTCAACTATAGTGAATCAGGTTCCTATGCATCTCGGAAGTATATCAAAGGTAGAAAAGGATATGCATCCAATTCTCAGAGTCTTCTAGCTTTGGGAGAGGTGCAAATTCCACGCTATTCGATTGTCTTATGGCACGTTTGGCATAGGTTGATTGCGGTGGATCGGGTTGTTGTCTCACCGAATCCTCTTCAAAGGGTCAGCCACTCATGGGATGGACTTTCCAAGTGCACAGGTTAACCTTTATCGTTTGGTCTTTCTTTGGAATATAGATATGATCCATGTCCCATTCATGGATCATTTTGGTCTCTCTTATGAAGGGACGTCCTAGCATGCAATCGTATGAAACAGACAGCTGGTTGAAGTTCACCACCACGAAGGTGTGTCCGAAGTTGGTCCCAAGAGGATCTTGATCTTCAAATCCCTTAGGAGGCCTATGGGCCTTGCCGTGGCTCCATTAGCAAGTTTCACAAGTAAAGTCATGTCATCCATGGCGGGTGCTCCCCATTTCTCCCAGCATTGTTTAGTAACAATGCTCACTCCCCCTCCTCCATCCAGGATGGCGGTGACTTGAAGGCCATCTCAAAGGTTATGGGTAGTGCTACATTGATTTCATCTCCTTCAAAATATTGCCGTAGTTTGTTGACTCGAATAGTGTGGTGGCACCAGTGATTCCACGGGACTCTATGAATTCATCCTCATTTGTCTTATTAGAGCTTTCTAGCTTTATGGGCTCTTGCATTCCTGCTCCTAGGCATCCTTCACATCTTTCCATAAGCTCAGGCTACCTTAGAGTAAGGTTCCAATGGGGATTTGGAACCTTAGAGTAAGGTTCCAATGGGGATTTGGATTTGAGAACATAGGAAGGAGGAGAGACCTGTAATGTCTCTAGGAACGGATGCAGTTTCCTGAGCTGGATCACCCTTGTCCGTGTTTAGGCTCTTGTGGGGGTGTAGGGTATCAGAACCTGGAATTCCGTGTCTTTTCTTTTTGGACAATAATCTCTGAGGTTTTTGAGATACTTTGCAACTGGGTTTCCATGGTGGGGGGTATTTACAGCTGTTGGTGCTACCACTCGAGGAGGTGGAGAGACGGAAAAACTCTCTCACTTGTAGCAAGAGTAGTATGATCCACACTTAGCTCAATCCAATGGGATTTGCATCCCTTTCGGAGCTAGGGATTCAACCCGTACCGGTGCACAAAAGCTTATCCATTTGATGGAGAGATTGCTAAGAAAACTACTACTATTGACATAGACTCAACACACACTCAAGCTCAATCTTGCTATTGCTCACTCAACTCCACATTCCACTCACCCATACATCCAAACAAGAAGAAAGCCTAGCTATTGCTTACACAAGATCAAAGCATTCTTCATTCTCAAATACTCATTTCCCTAGCATGCTCACAACTCTTGAAGCTATCAATAAGAAACATGCATACTAGAGAATTGACAAGAGAAGAGAGACAAATATCAACTCATTGCATTGAATTAACAAAAGAATAGAACTTACAACAATGTAGATGGGGAGAGAGAAGAGCTTGCACCTCTATGGAAGAAGAGGGAGAGCTAGTCTCAAGAGAGCTCAAACATGAGTTTGCCCAATGTGTCCATGCTCTCAAATGAGCCACCTTTTATACAAAAATTCTAGAACTCCCAAAAGTTCCCATGTGGGATTATTGTCAAGCCCTCTCCCACATTCATCTACAAAGTGGAACTCTTTACAAGAGCCCTAAGTATCGAAGCTTATTCTTGTAAGAAACCTTCAATTACATATTTTTGAGTGTTTTATGTTCCAGATTCATCTAGAACTAGGAGGGAGTAGGAAGTATGTCTTCATGCGATAAAATATGGAATCTAAGAGAAACAGAGGCAAAGAAGGTATACATGAACCTAGATATGTGAGTCTAGAGGTGTGAACATAGACACGTGAACCTGTAGACATGAGCCTACATACTTGAGAGCCTGTAGATGTGAGTCTAGAGGTGTGAACATAGACAATGAACCTAGCAATACAAAAAAAAAGTGTTGACATAGGTATAAGAACAATGGAACACCTAGAAACAAGAGCGCCATGTTCCTCCATGCTCCAAATTCACTAACTAGGTTTGTAAACAACACCTTAAATTTCATAAAAAAAGCATTCAACCACCCTATTTTTGTACATAGCTCTAGTGAAGGAGTGGGATCGGGCTCATACCCGCGCTCCTATAGCCGCTAAAAATGACTTGTGAAAAAAAGTAGCGGGCCCGTGTATCAGCGCGTGTATCATCGCGGCCACAGACATGCGTGTAAAAGCGCGTGTATAGGACTGTTCAGACGCGCTCATACACGGCCATATACACGCGTTCTGTCAGTTCCAGCTGCATTTAGACGCGCTAATATAAGCGTCTATACACGCGTTTTGTAACTTTAGATGCGCTTATACACGCGTATTTCTAGGTTTGACGCGTTTATACACGCGTATTTTACAGATTATCCGCGTATATACACGCGACTTTTTGCAGTTCTGACGCGTTTATACACGTGAACAGAGAGCAAAAAAAAATCCATAGAGTGCTATTTGGTACCTTAATGCTGTTCCAGCATTCCAGCACCCAATAACACGCTCTGGATTTTTTTTTTTGGTGCATTGGACCATCCACGAAGAACATATCCACGAGAAAGATTAAGACAAGAACGACATGAATGCATACATTGTCAATACACGATTCAAGACAGACATGAATGCAATACTATCGATTCACGATTCAATATTACTATCAAAATTTCACACATATATACAAGGGAGTCCATATATCGAAGTAGCCCATGGCTTCAGTTTACAAAAAAATATATACAACCACATCCTCAATATGGAATGTGATACTATAAGTCTGAGTACTACTCAGACCCAGATGATGACTTGGTGCTCCCTCCATGCTCAGATGAGCTCACATCAGTCGGAATGTCCGATGAGTAGTGCTCACGTCCACCCTCTGCAGTGGTGGCGGCGGGTGGATCATCAGCAGCTTGTGCCTGTTCAAGTAATATATAGTATATAAGTATATATATATGTAATTCAATAAAACAAAATCATTCGTTTAGAGTTTTCAAGTACCTGTCGACCGTATGGTCTCATGGCCATCTCAAACTGCGCGTCCGTAATACGTCCCTCGGCTCTGAAGATGGCCCACGTGTCACGTCTGCTATGTCGACGAGCATACGCAGTATCGTGGGTTGTGGGCTTCCTCCCCGTAACCCGTCGTCGCTGTATCATAATCAACACAATTTGTAAGATTAAAACAATCATAGAATCAATGAATTAAGTAAACAATCAAATAAAGTGGCAAGATACTTACGAACTCTGCCTCCCATGACTCGACGCCGCCAGATCCGAAATGCGAAGATCCAATGGTCTCCATCTGGATCCGTCGTGCCTCCACATGTTGCCTGCTCTTCACGCCACCCTCTGCTCGTTTCTTTGCCTCCTTCGACTCGCGTTTGTGCGCTGGCAGGTTTCTCGGTAGGATAGCCACCCATAGCTACATTTAGCCCATCATCGTACGCGAGTTTTTTAAGGTGAGATCTTTTATTACTTAAGATCTCCCTTATTCGCGTCCTTCCCCATACATCCGAGAATGTAGCATGTGGGGGATTGGGGTACCGACTATGTACAGCCTCTATAACCTCCCCAACTAATCGGCTATTTTGATCTTTAAATTTAATAAAACAATTTCTATACAAGTTTGATACTACCCCACGCATGTACTCCATTACCTCCCTCCCCCTCGCATCCATCACTATCCCGCCCCTATCCGTCACATCATAGCAGATCACTCCCTCCACCTCTCTCATCTCCTCCTCTTCCAAACTGTCTCCTCTAACTCTTCTCCCTCTATCTCCTCTCTCACCGCGTGCCCTATTACCTCCCCCACCAAAGCACCCGCCACATCCTCCACTCCCACTCTTCCTACTGCTGCGGGTGGAGTCACGACTGGGGGATTGTCTACGTGACAGTGGCTGTGAGCCCTGACGTGACAGTGGCTCTGAGGGAGTACGTGATGGTGGCTGTGAGCCCTGACGTGACGGTGCTTGGGAGGGTGTGCGTGAGTGTGTCTGGGACGAGGTATGTCTCCTCGGTGGGCGTGGAAGAGGAGAAGCTGCATGCCATCTCATTAGACTCGTAGGCATAGACGGCAGTGGAGTGCCCTGGATACTCGCGGTAGGGGTATAGACACCAGGCATGGAAGGAGGGGGATGGGCATACATGTACTCTGTAAGCTCAACTGGACCAGGATGGCGCCCAAAATGATTTAGCATCTCCATCAGCCAATTGCTGTACGCAAATGGATCGGATGAAGAACCTGGAATATCCATAAAGAATCTGCAAAAATAATCCTCATGTACATCATGGACTGTCTCTTGACTCACACAAATATCATCATTCAAGTCACCTATCAACCTGCAAACCATAGAACAGGAAACACAGTCTCGTGTATACACCCGTCCAGAAACGCGTGTATACACCCAGCCACAAACGCGTGTATACACCCGTCCAAAAACGTGTGTATATCCGCGTGAACAGTTTGTGAAGACAGGATACACGCGTTTATACACGCATTTTTACACGTGACCTGTTCAAAAAAACTTTCGAAAGCGACCGACCTCTGACAATGTGTCCTTATAAAAGACCCACTGTCGCCCCTGTCAGAATCGTTCACCGAAAATCGCAACCACAGAAGCAAAAGGACGGAGACAAACCCAAAAAGCAAAGAAAAAATAGCATAAACAAATCTAAGAACAAATCTGAGGAAGGAGACAAGGCAAAGGACAAACTGACTCACCTCTGAAAAAGTGAGTCTTCTTTCTTGGTCGGTTTCCTTCATCCGTGTGTGCTCCTTCTCTGCTCCCTCCTTGCGTTATTAGTGTCTGTTGGAAGAGGCAAAAACGAAAGAGGACAGATATGTTAGTTCAAAATGTTTATTTGGGGAAGGCGGGCTATTTTTAGTTTAAACAGTTCGTTGCGTGTAGGAACGCGTGTATTTTTGCGTGTATGATAAATTAGCCGCGTTTATACACACGATTTTCAGGAAGTACCCGCGTTTATACACGCAATTTTTAGAAAATAGCCGCGTTAATACACACAATTTTTGGGAAATAGCCGCGTTTATACACACGATTTTTATACTTTCATTAAAAACATTGGCATGATTTTGTGTTTTCTGGTTTGTACATAAGATGTCATCAACCTTCTCAAGCAGTTCTGGGGAAGATGAGACAATGCGTCATCGTAATCACGATGTGTGATTGGGACAACGGATCAAATGTATGTGTAATCGATGTCAAGGATGCATTGTACGAGCACGTCGAATTACCTTAAATCACATCTCCATGTATGGAGAATGGAATCAAATAGGTTTAGAGGTGAGTAGATGTAAATTGATGGTATTCAAATGACTCATGGTATCCAAATTAAATTAATGAAGTTATAATATATAAACTCTAATTGAAGCAGGATGCAGTACCACACCCTAACATGGTGCCCTATGCGCGGCGAGAGCACGCAAAGCGTCGACGAGATGATGCTGGAGCTTCGGGATCTATTGTCAGAGATGAGTGGGAAAGGGATGACAATAGCCCTGCACCCCACGAAGTTGTGGAAGAGGAAGTGTTTGATGATATGGTGCGGAATCTTTGGTAGAGGAGACTTTTCCGCGAACCATTCTCACAAGTCAACTACATCTCATTGTGCATTTAGTGGACGAAATCGCTTTATGTGGCACTGTGCATGCACGTTGGATGTTCTTCCTAGAGCGCTTCATGAAGACCTTAAAAGACTTTGTGAGGCAAATTGCAAGGCCTGAAGGAAGCATGGCTGAGGGTTGGTTGATACAAGAGTCTCTTATATATATTTCAGAATTTCTTGGTCAGGTGGACAG
Source organism: Cibotium barometz (assembly GCF_041138505.1). Lineage (NCBI taxonomy): Eukaryota > Viridiplantae > Streptophyta > Polypodiopsida > Cyatheales > Cibotiaceae > Cibotium > Cibotium barometz. The sequence goes on from NC_141079.1 coordinate 1,084,089, forward strand.
CTCTTTGCCACGACTATGGAGCAATGAAGAGGACTTGAGGATGACCTCTATTGTGCCTCAAGGAAAAGGACAGAGTAAAGTAATTGACAGAACATTGATTGATGATCTCAATTTCACTTGCATCCTTAATAGTGATGTGATGAGCAGATGGGGCAAAGACAAAAAGGCAAGCAGAAAGAGCTCTCTTTCGGAGGCAACATGGCTCTCGTAAGGCGTACCCTAAGCATCTAGCAACACTTCCGAATGATATCCATGTTGATTGGTTGCATGAGGAAATGGAGAGAGCAGAGAGCGACGAGGGGCTGCATATCACGGCGGAAGAATGGGAGTATGCACGAGGATGCATGTTAAAGGTACATAGAACTAATGTTTTGCATTAGTTGTAAGTGATTTGCTTTTAATATTTATTCACATTGCTTACACAAATATTGCTTCTATTTTGGTCCAGTGCATTATGTTCAATGCTATATGGTGTGAAGGCAAGCATTTTCGAACACAAAGAATTGATGAAAAGAGGAATACACAAGATTGCGGTGTCATTAGTAGCTTTGAGGGAGCTAATGGAAAAATGGATGATTATTGTGGCACAATCCAAGACATATTTAGGCTTGACTTTCGTCGCTTCTTTGTGTATGTTTTGGATGTCAAATGGCAAATGAACGTGGTGGAAAAAGGACCTAATGCAATGATAAAACGCCATGCAAGTGGCTATGTAACTATTGACTCTACAAAGTTTTGGCAAACAAAGAAAGATAGGCTCGTGTTACCACAACAATGTGAGCAGGTATGCATTTTTTTACTAATGTGTTTCATGTACATATATATCTAAGCTCGCTACCCCTTGAATTTTGATATGCTAATTAATTACTGCAGTATGTGTATTTGAGTAGGTTATCTATCTACCAATGGTGCATGACATTAAATGGTGGTACGTCATCCCTATTGCACCACGTTCCAAAGTGATGTATAATACATTCACTGATATGGAGCATATGGAGGATGTAACAAGCTGCAATGAAGATGATGTCGAACATGCCAATGAAGATGTTGTGATCGATGATCAAGAAATAAGAGATGATCATGATAATGAGGATGAGCGTGCCATTTCTCATGATCATGAGAATGACCCTACCATTGAGGATGATGGTGATGTTGATGAGGATGATCAGGACATCGATACCATTATCAATGGAGTACAGAATATCGATAGTGGAATAAATTTAATCGTAGCCTTACACATTGATCAAATGGATATTGATGTTGATCATTTGGCAAGGATGGATCTTATTGAAGATGAGATCGAACCCTAACCAATCCGTCACTATATCGTTGTAAATTGATGACATTTCTATTGTATGTGTTGTCTTTTAATTATCATCTCATGATTTATTTTTGAATATATTTCATTGTTGTAAATGCATGTAGTGGGATTGTGTAATGATATATACTGTAATGTACTATGAGATGGTTTAAAGGAAATAGTTTTTAATTTTGTTAAGGAATTCAGTTTTTCTTTGCCAAGCGTGTATTGATGCGTGTATTAATGCGTGTATTGATGCGTGTATTATTGCGTGTATATACACGCACTTATACACGCACTGATAAATGCCAATATACACGCGAATTTAAATGCTAAAATACACGCGCCCAATTCTATTCAAATACATGCGCGACCATACACGCGCCCGTAATTTATCGCGTGTATGAAACGCGTGTATGGCAGCATTGTCTTGTAGTGGTACTTGCACATGCATACACACTATCTTGTCGTTTTTCCACATGCACATGCTCGTACACAGTCCCTTGGAGAAATCCCCCCTTTATTTATTTTTTCTAAAAAAATAATTAACTAGAAAATGTGGCTATGGACGTAGGCCATAAACGCGACCATGTGGCCACGTGGTGGCAAGGCCCATGCTACTTGGCTGCCCCAACCACAAAGGGCCACCCTCCTTCCTACCATCCAGGTTCCAATCCTCACTGCCCCGCCACTCTTGCAGGCCTAGCCCCTGCTTGCTTCACGTGCCTATTACGCTACCCTTGCCATGGCTCCGCCGCTCTATGCCACCTTCTAATGCTGCCAATGCCCGCCCACCGGTGCTACCTCGCCTTGCCTTGTGTCGCTTCTGATCTGATGGTGGTTGCACCCCCACTGACCACTTCCTCCCACCCGATTCTAGTGACCTTCATGCAGATCTTTATGGTAACATTCCAACGAGGTGTTTCTTCCTACACATTTTTACTGATCTCGATGACTTCAGTAGAAACATGTGTGCGTATTTTCTTTTGAGACAAAGGCTAAAGGTTTTGGAAAATTCAAAATATGGCATAGTTTGGAAGAGCATGAGGTAGGAAAGAGATTGAAGAAATTTGGTGGAGGAGAATGAGGCAAGAGAGGCTAGATCAAGGAGGATAATTAAAATCAACAAAATTCAATGCCTATTGCAACGATTTGATAGTTTCTCACAAAATGCTGTTACTACAAAGTGTGCAAGAATCGTACATTTGTGGAGATGGCATGCAGTATGCTTAAGGGGGCAAAGGAATGTCAAATATCTTTTGGTCCGAGGAGGTTAACATTGTAGTTGTTGCAAGAAGGGCATGACACCTCAAGAAGCTTATTCTTGTAAGAAACCTTCAATTACATATTTTTGAGTGTTTTATGTTCCAGATTCATCTAGAACTAGGAGGGAGTAGGAAGTATGTCTTCATGCGATAAAATATGGAGTCTAAGAGAAACAGAGGCAAAGAAGGTATACATGAACCTAGATATGTGAGTCTAGAGGTGTGAACATAGACACGTGAACCTGTAGACATGAGCCTACATACTTGAGAGCCTATAGATGTGAGTCTAGAGGTGTGAACATAGACAATGAACCTAGTAATACAAAAAAAAAAAGTGTTTGACCCCATTTTTAAACTTGCACACCAAGGACCTTTGGTGCAAACAAATTGTTGGAAGCTATAATTAAGTCAATTGCAGCACATCAAATCACACTTCCTTAAACTTACTAACCATTCGATCCCAACAAAAAATTCCCACCACTCAGTAGAGTGCTCCCTAGTTAAGAATACTTCTTTGGATCCACCTCAAGCCAGGAGCTTTGGGAAGAAATGAGCCAACACAAAACAAGGACATAGGTATAAGAACAATGGAACACCTGGAAACAAGAGCGCCATGTTCCTCCACGCTCTAAATTCACTAACTAGGTTTGTAAACAACACCTTAAATTTCATAAAAAAAGCATTCAACCACCCTATTTTTGTACATAGCTCTAGTGAAGGAGTGGGAAAAGTACCAAGAAGATCAAGGTCAACTCCAAAAGGAAGCGATCAAACCATGTCCAATGCCACAATGTTTGGTGTTGATCCTGAGCTAGGTTTATCTGAAGTAGACCATGACCAGTAAGCTGTCCAACAATTGCTTATTATTCATGAGCTAGGTTTACCTAAAGTAGACTATGACCAACAAACAGTCCCAATCAGGACATGTCTCTTTTTTTGTACCACCATATATAAATGTTCCATAGTACATGCAACATCAAGTGCACACAATGCGAGTAGGAGTCTTACTCTCCCACCACAGGAGCTCATTATAGAAGTTACTTTACCATGGAACCAAATTTTAATTCTTCTTCATGTGGACAAGGAACTAGGAACATGGGGGAGGGTAAAGAGCTAATGTTTGGGACTACCTCAAATGAAAGGAATCCAAAAGAGAATTCACAAAATGTGTCCTTAGTCCCAATAGCCACAAAGAAAGGCCAACAAAGAACAAGTGCCATTAGAAACTGCATAGCCTGACCTCATAGAGATGGGCTTGCATCATCACAATCTCTTGGGTTGCTCACTTCGTGGGGCTGAAGCTTGAGCTTTCTTCTTCTTTGTTGCCTTGGTAACTGGAGCCTTATGATGGCATTAAGGGATACTATATGAATAATTCCTCCTTGTATGCTTAACAAGTTAAGGCTTATCAAAGTGGTTGCAAATGCTTGTGTGTGTCGATGGGAGAAATTATCACTCTTTTGGGATAATCCTTGTAAGCATGGTCAAATATGCACTTATAACATGTTCTTGCATAAGGAAATTGTTGAAATATACAAGTGAATAGGGTGTGTGTGGGAACAAGCTCTTGGATAGAGGCTGTAAAAGAGGAGATGTAATTGTGAAAGAACCTGTGAAAAGGTTAGAAGAATCTACTGGGAGAGAATAATGGGTAGCATGAGGGAATTTAGGAGTGTGGAGTTATTCTGGGAGATAATCAAGGAAAAGAGAAGAGGTGGAGAGAATCAGGCAAAAGGTGGAGATATTCAGGGAGTGAATCATGGAGAAATCAATGGGATTTGATGCTTGATGTAAACACTATAAATTGAGGCATAGCCCTAATGAGAATTTGCTGGTTTTTGAGTATCCATGCCTACATTAATCTATGTGCTAATTATTCACTAATTACGTCTTAATCACTTGCTAATCACTTTGTTAATTATGCTGATTCTAGTGTTTGATCCACCATAGTTCATCATTTAGCTCAAATTTCAACATGGTATCAGAGCCATGCCTAGAATCAACTAGATTTATGAGCCCATTAGTGAATTAATCAGGATTAGTAAGATAATTAGCAAAAAAATCAGTTTTTAGTGAGTTTTCTCTCTTCCCCTTCACCCCCAGCCAGTGGAGGGTCTCTAGCACCTTGCACACATAAAATTAGGGCACATGCTTTATACACAAGATAGCTAACCTCATTAGCTTCAAGCCTAGCTACTCCACGCAGCAAACCGCCGGCGGATGCATCGGATTTTCGCTAATTAACAGGCGCCGTTTTTCTGAAGTAGAATGAAGATTGCTCTTTGCTCAGGTCAAAACTCTCTAATTCCTCTTAGCACAAAGGGTAATCAAGCATGCTCTACAAGCTGGTGAAGACAGAAATCAATTTCATCAAGTCTACAGAGAGATCAAAGCTCTTCATCAAATCTGCAGGTGACTTTGGTAAAACAGAGATTAAGCTTTCATTATTTGCTCAAATCTTGTGTTTCTTGGCTTAATCCTCTACTAGACTCATTGCTATTGATGCTTTTCAAAGCATTTGAGCTCATTTGAAGTGGAAGGCACCAGATCTGAACTCCCCGCATACTCTGTTTTCTGCACATAAACCAGAGCATTAATTTGCTAATCAGTGATTAATCAGTGCTAATCACTGTACTTTGGTACAATTGAGGGTTCAAATTAACCATTAGGTATCTGATACAGATCCCTATAACTTCAGATTTCAAATCGGAGTTGGTTTGATACTCCAACCATCCCGTACAAATTGGTTACTCTCAATTTAATGTAATTTCTGGTGATTTTATGCTGATAAAATTGTTGTAATCATCTATTAAACACCAGATTGAGTTGTAAAAGGGTAGACACTGCCCTTGAATCTTGATTTTGGATCAAGAGGTAAGACCCCCTTCACTTCACCATGAATTCAGCACAGGAAATAGCCAAATTTAATGGAGAACAGTTCTATACATGGCAAACAAAAACCATGTATTTGCTGATGAGGAAAAATCTGTGGGGATTAGTTGAAGGGAGAGATGAATGCCCAGAGAGAGGGGAAAATGAGTGGAAGAGTAGGAATGAAAAAGCATTGGGGCTTATTGCACTCAGTTTAAATGATGAGATCATTCACCATATCACAGGGATACAGTGGGCAAAAGATGCATGGGATGAACTCAATAAATTATTTGGTACACAAGCAAAAAATTCCAAGATAAATCTATTAATGCAATTTTACAAATTGGACATGAAGGAAAGTGAACCCTTAATCACACACTTGAACAAATATAAAAGCATTAAGCAACAGCTGGCAGCTATTGGCAAAAAGGTAGAAGATGATGAAGCATTAGCTGTACTTTTGAAGAGTGTGGATAAAGGAGATTATGAAAACATTGTAGCAACACTAAAGAATGTACCTGAACTGAAGATACATGAGATAGAAGCAGCTCTATTGGAGCAAGAGAGCAGAGGCAAAGAGAAGAAAGAGCTCGACTCAACAGCAGGAGAGGAAAAAGCATTCTTCACCCGAGGAGGATTCTCTCGAGGACGAGGACGAGGAAGAGGCAGAGTAGGAGGGAGGACCTTCACTTGCCACAAATGTGGAAAGCCAGGACACATGGCGAGAGACTGCTACAGCAAACCCAGTGAAGAAGGAACGACATCGGCAAACTTCATGGAGGCTCCAAGAGAAGTGGAGTCGGATCATCTTTTCTGAGAGAGAGAGAGAGAGAGAACCCACAACCCAATGTAACCTGCCCCAATAAAGTAAAACCACCTCTGAGCCACCGATGATGTAGGCCAAGTGGTAGATGTATGTGTGAGCACTTTAGTCAAGGTCACGGGCACTTATAGTAGCCTTGGACACATTGAGAGAGAGAGTGTCAAGGACTATGGAGTTTAGGGACTTGAGGCACTGGTCGCGGGCTATCAAGTAAGAGGGAAACTTGATACAGGGTCCAGGTGTGTTAGGATTATTCACTTGAGGGGAGGTGTTGAAATATACAAGTGAATAGGGTGTGTGTGGGAACAAGCTCTTGGATAGAGGCTGTAAAAGAGGAGATGTAATTGTGAAAGAACCTGTGAAAAGGTTAGAAGAATCTACTGGGAGAGAATAATGGGTAGCATGAGGGAATTTAGGAGTGTGGAGTTATTCTGGGAGATAATCAAGGAAAAGAGAAGAGGTGGAGAGAATCAGGCAAAAGGTGGAGATATTCAGGGAGTGAATCATGGAGAAATCAATGGGATTTGATGCTTGATGTAAACACTATAAATTGAGGCATAGCCCTAATGAGAATTTGCTGGTTTTTGAGTATCCATGCCTACATTAATCTATGTGCTAATTATTCACTAATTACGTCTTAATCACTTGCTAATCACTTTGTTAATTATGCTGATTCTAGTGTTTGATCCACATAGTTCATCATTTAGCTCAAATTTCAACAGAAATACATTGGGGTTTGGCACATGATTTAGAGTTCCTAGAGCACTTGAGGGATTTGGTGTAGGGACTTTATGAGGGTACTCTTCAATATGGTGGCCTACATTGATAGCCTACATACCATATTATTGAGGTATCTTTCTCTTGCACCATGGCTTTAAATAGAGAGGTGTTGTCTATGGATGAAGCTTATTATTACTCATATGAGTCTTCTTGGTCACAATATGCATAGCTCTCTTGTTCTTAGTCTTTTGTTTCTACTGGTGTGTGCAATTCTTGGAGGAACGGGTTGAGAGGGTAGCACTAGAGGTGGCGGATATGGAAACTGAGGGCATCTATAGATACCTCATGTGGTAAGGGATTTTGATATGTAGGCACTAGAGCTTGTGCCTACTCAAGGAGTGACTCGTGGTGGGTTGGCAAGGCCAATGGTTACCTTGGCACAAGGAGAATTTATCATGGTGCCAAATTCCACCACCCTGCTAGGTTTCCTTGGTACCAACACAATGAGATTTTCCCATGGCACTGGAAATGAGTATAAAATTGTTATTTCTTTTAGGCCTCAACATTGGACACTTCATACTTGTATGATTTTGGTGGGAATTTATACACCAAACCATATCACTTTGTGAAAATAGGTGTGGGTGTCCTACTTGAGGTGGCCTTGAGATTGGGGCTAGCCCTACCACTGTTAGCCTAAATAGTTGAGTAGATTCTCTGCCAACTCATCCATGCTCGTCCTTGAGTAGGACTCTAACTAATGCTAGTTGGGTAGTTGTAGGATCCCTGTCCCCACCACGCAACGAATTCAGGGGTGCTAGCAGCGGAAGTAACACTTCTTGCGCGGGGCAGGGTCCCACACTCGGGGCCTCGTCCACGGATATCCGGATAAGAGACTAATCCACCGGTTCTTCCAAAACCAAACCTGGAAAAACTTTCCTTGCCCGGAAAGCACGGGCGATTCCTCCAGGATAACTTTTCTCTAACATAGTCAAAAGCCTTAACTAACTGAACTGATTTGACCGAACCTGAAAGTCCCATATTCAATCATTTATTGAAACCATAGTGTTACTGATCATAATCCTCTAATTATCCAGTTGAGTCCTAATTTTCAATTTGTTCCTTTATCGAGGTACCTATGGCATCATTGGCAACCAGACGCTCACCACCTGTTCACTCAGGGGCCTTTTCAATAGTTCCTAGCTCATAGTACCCGGCAATATAATCACATAAAAATATCCAGATGGAATCTCCGTTGAAGATCAGCAAGATCAACCAACAGATCCATATAAAAGAGCCATGGGCTTATCCGAGGACCAGTAAGGTCAATCAACCAGATCCATGCCCAAATTCAGAAAACAACTCTTACTCCTTGCTCAAATATCTTCCCCGACGTACTTGTGGGTATCTTCGGCGACCCAGAGCCGAGCACCGTATGGTCAGTACCCTCTAGGATCCTTTGCAGGTCACCTAGCGCTTCACTCATAGGCCGCTTCCTTGGTCCCTCATCCACTGTATCGGAAGCTCACCATTTAAATCAAACCGAGGCTGGTCAAGACCTCGGCCGACCTTGCTACGCGAGACGTCCTCCATTGACCCTCCATCAGCAGTTGCAACTTTAACAGATAGATCTCCACGACCTCATTCACAAGACGGTCAAAATGCTACCCCAGCATTCTTGACATAAAACAGTCATTTAAAAACAGAATTCACATATAATTACAGTTCCAACAATATTTCCATCTTTTCTCAATCACTCCACATCCTTTCACATTAGTCCCCATCTTTTCTCATCTTACCACAACTTTACTTCATCGATCCCTATCACATCACATCAATTCACACCTAATCACATCAACCACACGTCAATCCACATCATCCACACATCAATCCACACATCCACATCATCCATACATCCATCCACATCATCCACATCGATCCACACATCCATCTACACCAATCCACATCATCCACATCAATCCACACATTCATCTACACTAATCCACATTATCCACATCAATCCACACATCCATTTACATCAAACCACACATCCACATCAATCCACACATCCATCTACACCAATCCACATCATCCACATCAATCCACACATCCGTCTACACCAATCCACATCATCCACATCAATCCACACATCCATCTACACCAATCCACATCATCCACATCAATCCACACATCCATTTACATCAATCCACACATCCATTTACATCAATCCACACATCCATCTACACCAATCCACATCATCCACATCAATCCACACATCCATCTACACTAATCCACATCATCCACATCAATCCACACATCCATTTACATCAATCCACACATCCACATCAATCCACACATCCATCTACACCAATCCACATCATCCACATCAATCCACACATCCATCTACACTAATCCACATTCATTTCATAAGCATCCCCATTCTTATCTAATCACATCTTTTTCTATCTCATCACTTATTTCTTCATTTATCCTCATCAGATCTCATCCACTTGCATCTACCCATACATCTCATCACTTCACATACATTAACATATTCTCAGTTTACATCGCATCTTATCACATCCACTTCACATCACATCTCATTCATTCACATCCCGATTCACATCCCGATTCACATGCTAACACATTCATTCACATCTTATATCATTCATTCACATCCTTTATCATTCATTCACATCTCGATTCATGTGTTATCACATTCATTCACATCTTATATCATTCATTCACATCCTGATTCATGTGTTATCACATTCATTCACATCTTATATCATTCATTCACATCCCTTATCATTCATATCTATCCAATTTACATCACATCTCATCGCCTCTATACTCGTTCATTTCCATCGTATTCACATCCACATATGTTCTTCCACATACATCCACATCCATACTTATCACATACACATCCACATCTTTCCTTTCACATACATCCACATCCATTCTTCACATACATCCACATCCATTCTTTGCATGCATCCACATCCATCCTTCACATGCATCCACATCCATCCTTCACATACATACATCTACATCCATTCTTTCACATACATACATCTACATCCATCCTTTCACATAGATACATCTACATCCATTCTCTATTCATTCTCATCTATTTGATTCATATCACATATCATCACATTTATTTATAGAATGCAAGAGAATTCTTATTTTTTATATAAGATTTCTTTACGCATCTATTTATGCATAAATTCCATTTTAAGGAGAATAACACTTTCGAAATAAAAATCAATCTTTTATACATCTTCCTATGCATAAATTCAATTTTAATGAGAATGATACTTTTGAATTAAAAATCAATCTTTTATGCATCTTCCTATATGCATAAATTCAATTTTAATGAGAATGACACTTTTGAATTAAAAATCAATCTTTTATGCATCCTTTTTATGTATAAATTCAATTTTAATGAGAATGACACTTTTGAATTAAAAATCAATCTTTTATGCATCTTCCTATGCATAAATTCAATTTTATGAGAATGACACTTTTGAATTAAAAATCAATCTTTTATGTATCTTCCTATGCATAAATTCAATTTTAATGAGAATGACTCTTTTGAAATAAAAATCAATCTTTTATGCATCTTCCATCTACTTATTCATTTTTTCAATTTTTGCAAAAATTAAACAGAGGATTAAGAAGAACCCTTATTTAATTATAAAGATTCTATATGCATCTAATTATGCATAAAATCCAATTCTGATGAAAGTCACACTTTTATATATAAAAAATATCTTTTATGCATCCATTTATGCATAAAAATTATTTATGATGAAAATCACACTTTTAATATAAAAAAATATCTTTTATGCATAAAAATCATTTATGATAAAAATCACACTTTTAATATAAAAAATATCTTTTATGCATCCATTTATGCATAAAAATCATTTATGATAAAAATCACACTTTTAATATAAAAAAATATCTTTTATGCATAAAAATCATTAATGATGAAAATCACACTTTTAATATTAAAAAATATCTTTTATGCACCCATTTATGCATAAAAATCATTTATGATGAAAATCACACTTTTAATATAAAAAAATATCTTTTATGCATATGTTTATGCATAAAAATCATTTATGATGAAAATCACACTTTTAATATAAGAAAATATCTTTTATGCATATGTTTATGCATAAAAATCATTTATGATAAAAATCACACTTTTAATATAAAGAAAATATCTTTTATGCATATGTTTATGCATAAAAATCATTTATGATGAAAATCACACTTTTACTATAAAGAAAATATCTTTTATGCATATGTTTATGCATAAAAATTATTTATGATAAAAATCACACTTTTAATATATAAAAAAATCTTTTATGCATATGTTTATGCATAAAAATTATTTATGATGAAAATCACACTTTTAATATAAAAAATATCTTTTATGCATCCATTTATGCATAAAAATCATTTATGATGAAAATCACACTTTTAATATAAAAAAATATCTTTTATGCATATGTTTATGCATAAAAATCATTTATGAAAATCACACTTTTAATATAAAAAAATATCTTTTGTGCATCCATTTATGCATAAAAATCATTTATGATAAAAATCACACTTTTAATATAAAAAAATATCTTTTATTCATATGTTTATGCATAAAAATCATTTATGATGAAAATCACACTTTTAATATAAAGAAAATATCTTTTATGCACCCATTTATGCATAAAAATCATTTATGATGAAAATCACACTTTTAATATAAAAAATATCTTTTATGCATATGTTTATGCATAAAAATCATTTATGATAAAAGTAACACTTTTATAATAAAAAATATTCTTTTATGCATACATTTATGCATAGAAATCAATAATGATAAAAGTAACACTTTTATAAAAAAATATTCTTCTATGCATACTTTTATGTATAAAAATCAATATGATGAAAGTAACTCTTTTGTAATAAAAAAATTATACTTTTATGCATTATTTTATGCATAAAAATCCATAATGAAGAAAGTAACACTTTCATAATTAAAAAAATTATCAATAAGTATCTTTCATAGAATTTAATTCTATTGAAAATCATTCTTTTATAAAAATTAATCAATATGCATCTTTCTATGCATGAATGAAAATGACACTTTTAGAATACTCTAACGATGGGGATTACTCTTTTTGATTGATAAAAGATGAAATTTATTTCAAAAATTTTCAAAAAAATTCGCCATAACCTCCTTTGTATGGCTGACCATTTTTTAATTTTTAACTCACTAAAATTAATTAGAATGTCACCAAGAGTATTTAAATCATTCTAGTGTAACATTTTCTACATTATTTAAGAGAACATTATGAAAAACTTAATTTTATCCAATAATCAATCATCTAGGATAAAGAATGGTTGGATTTACTAAAGAAGAGAGGGGAACGCCTTTTTTCAATGAGGCATAACATCATTTCATTTAGAGAAGATAAAAATCATAAAAAAAACCATAAAAGAAATAGAAAGATACATGGATAATTTGAGAGCTTTCCTTTGGCTTGATGATTTGAGGGTTCTACTCTTGTTTGAAACAAGAGTGGCCACCAATCTTTTAGAAGAGGGAAGGTCAAAAACTAATGAATTATGAGTAAAATTCACTGTTTTTGGCACTTGGGAGAGGCAGGGTAACAATGCAAAACACTATTGAGTTTCAACAAAGGGAAAGGCTTCTATTTATAAGAAAAAGTGAGCTTTTAACCAAGCCAACTGATTCTAGAATTTTCCAGATCAATTTGGTCAATTTTTGACCATTTTTTGGTCAATTTAGTCCACTTTTTGGATCTAGTTAAAACAGGAGAGAGGAGAGATAAAAATATCTCATTATTTGGGAGTTTAAAACTCATTCAAGCATGTGAAATAGGCGCCTCCTTCATGAGGGGAATTCCCCCATCTTGAGGTGTCAAAAATGCATCATTTTATCTAAATATCTCTCTTTTTTAACTATTAACCTTGTCCTTAGTCAACTCTTCATCTTATGTGAGTATTTAATCATTTTTGGGGGATTTTCCTTTTATTATTGTATTTATCTCCTCCCTACATTTGGATGAATCTTATTGGTCCATAGGAACCTTAATTTAAAATTTCAAAAAAATCTTGACCCCTAGGATAATGCCTCTTGAACAGATTATACTTAATTTCTAATGCACCTTCTGAAAATCTTTTTGAACTTCTGTTTCAAGGGAACTTATTTTAATAAGATGAGATATTTTTCTATCCAAAAATATTTAAAATCTGAATACTCTCTCTCTCTCTCTCTAGAATATTTTCTCTCTCTAGGCCAAAACTGGTAGAAACAAGATCTTTTATATTTCTGAAGAGGGATTTGATTACAGGGGAAGATACTGGACATCTTGAGAGGCTGGGGAGGAATCTTAAATTCTCTCCCACTTGAAAAACGCGAGATGCCCTCATCTCGCAAACTGGGGGTAATCCCGCAACAGATCGGTTTCATTCTCCCAGGTGGCATCTTCAAAAGGATAGGACTTTCATTTTACCAATAATTCTCTGAGAATTCAGTTCCTGAGAATCTTTTCTTGAACATCGAGAATTTCTTCAGGTTGGAGTTCCATCTGCCCTTGGGTTGAAGAGGTTAGGATTTCATCATCAAGTACATGATTTGGGCTTGGCACATATTTCTTTAGAAGGCTTACATGAAATACATTATGAACTTTGAGAGATGAGGAGGCAGAAGAAGCTCGTAGGCTAAGTCACCTACTTTCTTTGTAATCAGATATGGTCCACAATATCTGGGGGATAACTTCTTGTAGTTCCCAAGAGATAGAGAACTTCTTTTGGGCCGTACTCTAATGAAGACCATATCTGCTTCTTCAAACTTTCTATCTGTCCTCTTTTTATTTGCATACTGCTTCTGTTGATCCTAGGCAGCTTTAATATCTTTACGAATTGACTGCATCTGCTGCTCCATGTCGTTAAGCATCTGTCTAGACATCTTGACCCTAATCAATGGGTCGGATCAAGTTAATGGAGTTAAGCAATCTTGTCCATACAGAGCTTTAAAAGGGCTCATCTCGATACTTCAGTGATAAGAAGCATTGTAGGCAAACTCAACTAGGTGCAGATAGCTTAGCCACTTCTTGGGTTCCCTGCCACCAGAGCATGACCGAAGTATATCTTCGATTACTTGGTTTACCCTTTCAGTTTGACCATCGGTCTCAGGGTGATAAGTTGTGCTGAGATCCAAGAAAGTTCCCACTGCTTCAAAAAATGCAGTCCAGAACCTTGAAGTAAACTTGGGATCTCGATCACTTACTATTCTCCTGGGTAGGCCATGCAATCTAAAGATTTCTTTGAGGAACACTCTGGCCACATCCACTGTAGTGTAGGTTTCTTTTACTGGGATTAGATGGGTAACTTTGGTTAGTCTGTCAACTACCACGAAAATGGAGTTGTAACCTGATTGCACTGAAGGTAATCTAGTAATAAAGTCCATACTGATACATTCCCACTTCATCTGGGGGATGTCCAATGGATGTAACTTCCCAGGCATTTTTACTCTTTCAACTTTGACTTTCTGGCATGTCAGACATTGACGTACATGATTCAGAACATCCTTTTTCAGACCAAGCCAAAAGAAGCTTTTCTTTACAGACATGTAGGTTTTGATGAAACCTGGATGTCCTGCTATAAGGCTGTCATGGGCTTCTTTCAGAATCTAATCCTTGGTCCCCTCATCATTGGGAATGCATAGCCTGTGATTATAATACATAATGCCATCATCCAGGCTGTACCCTTGAACTCTGTTCAACTCCTATGGAGTTTTGCACTCTGGCACCTGGCAGACCATTGAAATGGGGTATTCTTTTTGAGAAGGTTAGTCAGGGGGAGGCTATGAGAGCATACTTTGGTATAAAAATTCTATACCAACTAGTCAATCCCAAGAATCCTCTGACTTCTTTCACTGTCTTTGGTTCAGGCCAATCTATGACTGCTTGGACTTTTGCGGAATCTGGAGAAATTCCATCTTTGGATACCAGAAAGCCCAAGTATTCAACGTGGTCGGCAGAGAAAGTGCATTTGCTCTTTTTGGCAAAGAGTTGGTGCTTCCTTAGAATCTCAAGAACTTTTTGGACATGAGTCTCATGGTCAGCTGCATTCATTGAGTAAATCAGAATAATATCATCAAAGAAAACTAGAACAAAATCATCCAAGTATTCTCTGAGGATGTCTTGCATTAGGCGATTGAATGTAGCTGGGGCATTAGTTAATCCGAACGGCATGACAGTAAATTCATAATGCCAATAGCGAGTATTGATGGCTGTTTTTTGTATATCTTGATCATTGATCCTGATCTGGTAATAGCCGGATTTGAGATCTATCTTTGTGAAGATCTGGGCTCCATTTAGCCTGTCCAAAAGCTCATCAATTCTTGGGATAGGATACTTATTCTTAACTGTCAGTTGATTTAGACCTCTGTAGTCCACACAGAGTCTAAGCGTTCCATCTTTCTTTTTCTGAAAGAGAACTGGCGCACCCCAAGGTGAAACACTGGGTCTTACAAACCCTTGTTCTAATAGCTGTCTAAGCTATTCCTTGAGTTTGATGGCTTCAAGAACTGGCATTTTGTACGTGCACAAGGCTACTGGTGGCTGAGCTCCGGGGGTCAATTCAATCACATGATCTACGTCCCGAATTGGAGGCATTTCAGTTAGCTCTGCTCTGGGAATAGATTATCAAATTCATTTAACCATTCTGGTTCTTTAGCCGGATGTAAGATTCCTCCCTCTAGCTTTTGAGGTTTACAGGTGTAAGAACCTCTCCTTCTGCTCTTATAATTATTCCCCTCTCTAAAATAAAAGAAAGATCTTGTTTTACCCTATTTTGGCCTGGAGAGGGAGAATGTCTAGAGGGAGGTAATCCAAAATTGAGATATTTTTGGATATAAAAATCCTCCTAGAGTCTAAAATGGTTTCCCCTGAAACAGAAACTCAAAAAGAACTTTCCAATGTGCAATTGGAATTAATTGAAAATAGGTATAAAGGACCTTAGTCTAAGGGTCTAGATTTTCAGAAATTTTTGGATTATGGTCCAATTAAGGTTCCTATAGGCCAATAGGATCAATCCAAGTATGGGGAGGAGATAAATCCAACTTATAAAAGAAAAATACCCAAAAATTAGTAAATTCCCACATAAGATGAAGAGTTGACTGAGTACAAGGTTTATTAGTAAAAAACTATGAATATTTCTAAAAAAATGAGATATTTTGGGTATAATGATACATTTTTGACACCTTGGTAAGGAGAAGGGGGCTCTTCAAGGAGGCACCTATTCCACATGTGTGGAGGAGTTTTAAACTAAAAAATAATAAGATATTTTTATCTCTCCTCTCTCCTGGATCAACCAAATAAAAAAGGGAGCCAAACTGGTCCAAATCTTGTCCAAATTCAGCCAAACTGAACCTGGAAAATTCTAAAAACTAGTTAGACTTGGTTAGAGGCCTCCCTTACCTATAAATAGATCCTTAGTCCTTTGTAAAAAAATATGTGAACTATACCATGCCAGTATTATACTGAAATAATGATATTTTGTATTATCCTCTAAAAATCCTCTATAATTTGGAGAGAATGGAGTTTCTCTCTCTCTTCAACCTTCTTTGGAGTCTTCATCAACATACTAAACCAATTGATTGGTTGGGGGCCTCTCCTTAGACTAAATAATCAAGCAAAATAAGAGGTAAAGTGTGATTTATGGTCATTTTCTTAATCTCTAAATATTTCTCACTTCTCAACCCCTCTCAAGCTTGAGAAGTATTCAATTGAATGGCTCTTTAATGCAATTGAAGCTCTCTAATGGATTTTAGTGATTAAACACATAAGTTTTCATTTATGCTTAAATTAAAATATTTTTTAAGCATATCTCTCTCTCCCCCAAAGAATGGTCATTCCTATGACCTATTCTATATTCTCATGGAGAAATTCTCGAAGCCTTGTGCTTCTAATGGATTGGTTGAGACCCAATGAGATTTCTTACTAGGTTTGAGATGTCATTCAAGGAATTTGCCATTTGAATCTCTTATGATTTAGAGATTGGGGTGAAGTCCACAAGATTTTTAGGATAGAAATAGAAGGGTTTTGGCTGTAGAAACCTTGATATTCTAGCATCTTGATGGGAGGATATAACAGGACTTAGGATGTAGCTAAAACTCTATTATTATATGGGGCTCCCTCTTGGCACATCTCCACTCCTCATGTGCTGACTACAGTCAATGTGGCTACACTCCATAAAACTTGCACAATGCTGGTCTAGTTCTAATATACAATTTAGCTTCGAAAAATTGACAGTCATGGATTGGGAATTGTTTACCATGGTACTGGGTACTATGATTGGTGTGAGGGGTGGGTGTCTTGAGGTCGATCCACCCCTCCGTACTGGGTGTACTAGCGGGTACTATGGATGGTGCAAAGGGGGTGGCCTAAGGTCCACATCTCCCAAAATAAAAATGTTATCCCTAGTGTCAACCAAGGTACAGGTAGCTAGATGGTCTTTTTGTGGGGATTTTAACTCAAGGCGAGGTTGTAAGATTCCTCCCCAGCCTCTCATGATGTCCAGCATCTTCCCCTGTGTAATAATCAAATCCCTCTTCAGAAATATAAAAGATCTTGTTTCTACCAGTTTTGGCTTAGAGAGAGAAAATATTCTAGAGAGAGAGTATTTAGATTTTAAATATTTTTGGATAGAAAAATATCTCATCTTATTAAAATAAGTTGCCCTGAAATAGAAGTTCAAAAAGATTTTCAAAAGGTGCATTAGAAATTAAGTATAATCTGTTCAAGAGGCATTATCCTGGGGGGTCAAGATTTTTTTGAAATTTTAAATTAAGGTTCCTATGGACCAATAAGATTCATCCAAATGTAGGGAGGAGATAAATAGAAGAATAAAAGAAAAATCCCCCAAAAATGAGTAAATACTCACATAAGATGAAGAGTTGACTAAGGACAAGGTTAATAGTTAAAAAAGAGAGATATTTAGATGAAATGATGCATTTTTGACACCTCATGAAGGAGGCGCCTATTTCACATGCTTGAATGAGTTTTAAACTCCCAAATAATGAGATATTTTTATCTCTTCTCTCTCTTGTTTCAACTAGATCCAAAAAGTGGACTAAACTGACCCAAAAATGGTCAAAAATTGACCAAACTGATCTGGAAAATTCTAGAATCAGTTGGCTTGGTTAGAAGCTCACTTTTTCTTATAAATAGAAGCCTTCTCCTTTGTTGAAACTCAATAGTGTTTTGTACTGTTACCTTGCCTCTCCCAAGTGCCAAAAACAGTGAATTTTACTCATAATTCATTAGTTTTTGACCTTCCTTCTTCTAAAAGATTGGTGGCCACTCTTGTTTCAAACAAGAGTAGAACCCTCAACCCATCAAGCCAAAGGAAAGCTCTCAAATTATCCATGTAATTTGGAGATTCTTCTCTTTTTATTTCTTTTATGGTTTTTTTAATGATTTTTGTCTTCTCTAAATGAAATGATGTTATGCCTCATTGAAAAAAGGCATTCCCCTCTCTTCTTTAGTAAATCCAACCATTCTTTATCCTAGATGATTGATTATTGGATAAAATTAAGTTTTTCATAATGTTCTCTTAAATAAGTAGAAAATGTTACAGTAGAATGATTTAAATACTCTTGGTGAACTTCTAATTAATTTTAGTGAGTTAAAAATTTAAAAATGGTCAGCCATACAAAGGAGGCTATGGTGAAATTTTTTAAAAATTTATGAAATAAATTTTATCTTTTATTAATCAAAAAGAGTAATCCCCATCGTTAGAGTATTCTAAAAGTGTCCTTTTCATTCATGCACAGAAAGATGCATATTGATTAATTTTTATAAAAGAATGATTTTCAATAGAATTAAATTCTATAAAAGATACTTATTGATAATTTTTTTAATTATGAAAGTGTTACTTTCTTCATTATGGATTTTTATGCATAAAATAATGCATAGAAGTATAAAATTTTTTATTACAAAAGAGTTACTTTCATCATATTGATTTTTATACATAAAAGTATGCATAGAAGAAATTTTTTAATAAAAGTGTTACTTTTATCATTATTGATTTCTATGCATAAATGTATGCATAAAAGAATATTTTTTTATTATAAAAGTGTTACTTTTATCATAAATGATTTTTATGCATAAACATATGCATAAAAGATATTTTTTTATATTAAAAGTGTGATTTTCATCATAAAGGATTTTTATGCATAAACATATGCATAAAAGATATTTTTTTATATTAAAAGTGTGATTTTCATTATAAATAATTTTTATGCATAAACATATGCATAAAAGATATTTTTTTATATTAAAAGTGTGATTTTCATCATAAATGATTTTTATGCATAAATGGATGCATAAAAGATATTTTTTTATATTAAAAGCGTGATTTTCATCATAAATGATTTTTATGCATAAAAGATATTTTTTTATATTAAAAGTATGATTTTCATCATAAATAATTTTTATGCATAAATGGATGCATAAAAGATTTTTTTTATATTAAAAGTGTGATTTTTATGCATAAACATATGCATAAAAGATATTTTTTATATTAAAAGTATGATTTTCATCATAAATAATTTTTATGCATAAATGGATGCATAAAAGATATTTTCTTTATATTAAAAGTGTGATTTTCATCATAAATGATTTTTATGCATAAACATATGCATAAAAGATATTTTCTTTATATTAAAAGTGTGATTTTCATCATAAATGATTTTTATGCATAAATGAGTGCATAAAAGATATTTTTTAATATTAAAAGTATGATTTTCATCATAAATGATTTTTATGCATAAAAGATATTTTCTTTATATTAAAAGTGTGATTTTCATCATAAATGATTTTTATGCATAAACATATGCATAAAAGATATTTTCTTTATATTAAAAGTGTGATTTTTATCATAAATGATTTTTATGCATAAAAGATATTTTTTATATTAAAAGTGTGATTTTCATCTCATAAATGATTTTTATGCATAAATGGGTGCATAAAAGATATTTTTTTTATATTAAAAGTGTGATTTTCATCATAAATGATTTTTTTACATAAACATATGCATAAAAGATATTTTTTTATATTAAAAGTGTGATTTTTATCATAAATGATTTTTATGCATAAAAGATACTTTTTTATATTAAAAGTGTGATTTTCATCATAAATGATTTTTATGCATAAACATATGCATAAAAGATATTTTTTTATATTAAAAGTGTGATTTTTATCATAAATGATTTTATGCATAAATGGATGCATAAAAGATATTTTTTTATATAAAAGTGTGACTTTCATCAGAATTGGATTTTATGCATAATTAGATGCATATAGAATCTTTATAATTAAATAAGGGTTCTTCTTAATCCTCTGTTTAATTTTCACAAAAATTGAAAAAATGAATAAGTAAATAATCTGTGAGAAGAAATGCTACCGTTTCATATTCACTAAGATGGTTAATGAGAAAATTCAATTAAACTATCGAAGTTGGAGATCGAGATAAATGATTATTTTATTCCTCATAAGAAATTCATGTTTTAGAAATCTGTAAAACAAATATTCGTCGAACGAAATTTAGAAAAAGAGAAATTGAAATAGTACTTTTCGAGAAAGATAGTTTAGGAAGAACCTTTCCAAACCCAAACTCTGATTCAGACTATTGACCAAGACCTAATTCCTTCGTCAATTTCAATCAATGACGATGTGCCCAGTTCAGGAAAAATGTACTCAAATCCCCCACCGAATTTGAAACTAAGTTAAGATTTTTTATTTTGATCTGAGGATCAAGTTAATAGAATTCGAGGAATTCTGTTTGGAATTCAGACCTGGATCTAGAAGTATTGGGGTACAGATTTAAGATTATTCATGGTTTTCAAACAAAATCAAAACTGAAAACTTGTATAGAAACCCTGTTTTCTTAAAGGGTTGTCTTACGCCAGAATGCTGGAGGGAGCATTTGGCATATATGTTTATCTAAGGGAAGTTTGGTTGCAATAGCTCGCGGGGAGTGTTCGAGGGGACAGCTCACGTGGCAAAAACCTGCCCAGGTCTTGACTAGCCTGGGTATGGTGAAAAAATGGTGTGCTTCCGATACGATGGGCAAGGGCCGACAAAGCGGTCCCTAAGTGAAGTACCAGGACACCTACTTAAGGAGGATCATCCTGGAGGGTTGACCAGGTGATGCATAGGCTCGCGGTGCTTAGGACACCCATACGTATGTCGAGGAAGATATATATATGTATGTTGACGAAATGATTATTGTAATCTGTTACTGGATCTCATTACTGAGACCAACTGGTCCCAACGGAGAGTCCAGATTGGTACTGTTTTTGTGAAACAAGGGATTGAATGGAAATTTTGAATTATGAAATCTGTGATCATATCTGTTTTGTCAATGGATTATTTTTATATTAAAGTTTTAAAGAGGAGTGTGTGCATATCTGTTTTCTAAAGCTAAAGTTAAGAAAGACATTTCAATTTATGGGTGGGTGGATGAGTACTTGTTTGGATCTACCGATTCCAGTGTGGCAGGGTGGTGGCTAAACCATGGGCCGGATGGGGTTAGACTGGAATCAGTGGAGTTTTAATAATCAATTTGAAAAATCTTAGGATTACGCTAGGATTCGAGTAACTAGTTAATTCCCTGATAAATTTCTCAATTGAGTGGATGGCAACGGCTCTGCCTGATCTTGATTAGGAAAAAAGCATTGAAATCACTCAAATGATCAAATTATATCAGCGATAGTTTCCTTCTATCTGGTTTCAGGTGAAGGATAGTTTAGAATTGATCTCATTAGAAAAAAAAAATTAAGAAAATTCAAAAAGGTGGAATCGTCCCCGCTTTTCGAGCATGGGAAATTTTCCCGGTTACGGTTTTCAGAGTGACCACCAGCCTAGTCTCGTGCCCGGATATTCGTGGGCGAGGCCCCGAGTGAGAAACCCTGCCCTGCGCATGAGGGGGCTGCTTCCGCTTCTATCAGCTACCAGGAGTCTGGTGCGCGGAGGGGGCAGAGGGATCTCACAGTTGGTATCAGAGCAAAAATTGCCTAAGATGCGATAAGATGTGAATGTGATGTGATAGGATGTGGTGTAATGAAGATGAATGGGGATGAGATGTGAAGTAAATGGATGTGGATGAGAATGATGAGATGAGAATGAGATGAGAGGATATGTGAAAGGGTGAGATGGGAAGTACATGGATGTGGATGTGGATGTAGATGTGTATGTGAAAGAATGGATGTGCATGTGTATGTAAAAGAATGGATGTGGATATGTATGCAAAAGAAGGGATGTGGATGTGTGTGAAAGAATGGATGTAGATGTATATGTGAAAGAATGGATGTGGATGTGTGTGAAGTAAATGGATGTGGATGAGAATGATGAGATGAGAATGAGATGAGAGGATATGTGAAAGGGTGAGATGGGAAGTACATGGATGTGGATGTGGATGTGGATATAGATGTGTATGTGAAAGAATGGATGTCGATATGTATGCGAAAGAAGGGATGTGGATGTGTGCGAAAGAATGGATGTGGATGTGTATGTGAAAGAATGGATGTGTATGTGTATGTGAAAGGATGTGATGTGATATAAAGAGATGTGGATGTGTATGTAAAGAATGGATGTAGATGTAGATGTGTATGGATAGATGTGGATAGTCATACATGTGAACGATTGGATGGATGTGGATGAATGAGATGAGATGTGTATGAATGAGACACGATGTGGATAGATGTGATGTGATGTAATGTGGATAGAATGTATGGGATGGGATGGTGATGAGAATGAATGTGATGGATATGAATGAATGTGATGTGATGAATGTAAATGGATGTGATGTAAATGAATGTGATGGACGTGAATAGATGTGATGTGATGTGAATCGGGATGTGAATGAATAAGATGTGATGTGATGTGAATCGGGATGTGAATGAATAAGATGTGATGTGATGTGAATGAATGTAAATGGATGTGAATGTAAATGAATGTGATGTGATGAATGTAAATGGATGTGAATGTAAATGAATGTGATGTGATGAATGTAAATGAATGTGATAGACGTGAATAGATGTGATGTGATGTGAATCGAGATGTGAATGAATAAGATGTGATGTGATGTGAATCAGGATGTGAATGAATGAGATGTGATGTGAAATGGGTGTGATGTAAATTGGGATAGATTTATGTGAATGGGTGATATGTGATGTGAATAAATATGATGTGATGAGATGTGGATATGGGTAGATGCAAGTGGATCAGATCTGATGAGGATAAATAAAGAAAGATGTGATGAGGATAAATGAAGAAAGATGTGATGAGATGGAAAATGATGTGATGAGAATGGGAATACATATGAAATGAATGTGGATTAAGTAATGTGGATTGATGTGAAACAATGTGGAAAGATGAGAGTTTGTTATAGAAACTGTATTTATGACCTATTTTTAAATGACTGTTTTATGTCAAGAATGTTGAGGAAGCATTTTGACCGTCTTGTGAATGAGGTCGTGGAGACCTAATTGATAAAGTTGCAATAGTTAACGGCGGAGAGTCAACGGAGGACGTCTCGCGTAGCAAGGTCGGCCGAGGTCTTGACCAGCCTCGGTTCGATTTAAATGGTGAGCTTCCGGTATGGTAGATGATGAAATTGGGTGTGTAAGTAGTGTGTCTATCTTGAAGTTGCATGAAGCGCCGACTAGAGGGCCTGGGAACTCTTTTCCTTGGTACCTGGGATAAAACCTAACCAAATTCCTAATTGGATCCCATCACTACAGTGGTTGGCAGTTGGCTAACCCATGGGACTGGATGGGGTTAAGCTGGACTGATGGATCCGTAAAATGAGACTCAATTCTATTATAGTACGATAGATGAAGTAAATCTCGGATAGTAATTGTTCTATGGAAAAGAATCAATGGCTGTGTCTCTCGATGAGGAAAAAAGCGTTGGTCTCTATGATCCAAGTGCAAGTTTCTTCCTTGATCATCTAACCAAGTGACTTACAGGTTCGGTCTGATCAGTTTAATTAGTGATGACCTTGACTACGTTAGAATAAAAATATCCTGGAGGAATCGCATGTGCTTTCCGAGCGAGGGAAGTTTTTTCGGGTTCGGTTTTGGAAGAACCGAGGGATTAGTCTCTTGTTCGGACATCTGTGGGCGAGGCCTCGAGTGAGGGACACTGCCCCGCGCAAGGAGTGCTACTTCTGCTACTGCTAGCACCCCCGAATCCATTGCACG
The DNA here is from genome assembly GCF_041138505.1 of Cibotium barometz. NCBI lineage: Eukaryota > Viridiplantae > Streptophyta > Polypodiopsida > Cyatheales > Cibotiaceae > Cibotium > Cibotium barometz. The sequence continues at coordinate 1,108,379 of NC_141079.1, forward strand.
GAGGGGGTAGGGATCTTTCAGTTGGTATCAGAGCAAATTGACTAAAGTGGATCAACCGCGAGAAACCAGAAATGTCAAAAATTTATGTAGCAGTAAAATGTTGTAATTGTGTGATGAAATTCATACAAATTGATATTCAGAATGAAGATTCATAAATAGGTAATTCGGTCTTCAAATGAAAGTACCGCAATTGTATGGAATCCCTGACTTGCTTGAGGCCTAGACATGATGGTATTTACCTTATAATTCCAAGGACCGTGACTACCCGTATATACCGAGGATATAACTGCACCTCTTTACTGGCAGTATATATACAAGTACATCTAAGACCTTGAAATTATAAGCAAAAATGCTATCCAGATGATGAATTCGAATGTGGTTGATATGATTTTAAAATTTTGGTTGAGAACTGATGAGTTGATTTGGATTCTGATTGAAAAATGATGATTCTTGAATTTTGGTTGAAAAGCGATAAGCTGACCAAAACCACAATGAGGATGAATGGGACGAGTCCCTGTGATGATGTTCATAACTGGAATGACGATAATGACTTTAGCAAATCACTATGAGATAAGTGGATTGTGCTGACAGATTGCTACTGTTAACACTTGACCCAGTGGATAAAGTTAAGGGATGACAAATTAAAAACCTGTATAATTGAAATTCCCATGGAGGACTGTTCAAATAGAAATTTCGATCTAATGGACCATTATTGTATTAAGGATATGAATGATATGATCTGAATGAATTGTTATCTGATGATGAGTTCTATATAAAGGATCTTTATCCCAGGATTCTGTTGGGTTGACCAGACTATAAGGAACCCCATAATCAGTTGGCACATCCATTCACATCCTATCGCATCCCATTTACATCCTATTGCATCCCATTTACATCTTATCACATTCATTCAAATCTTATCGCATCCCATTTACATCTTATCACATTCATTCAAATCTTATCGCATCCCATTTACATCTTATCACATCTCATTTACTTCTTATCACATCCTATTCCCATTTAGTTACTTTTTCTACTTTGATACCAATAATGAAACTTTTTCTAAATTTTCTGCCAATTGCTTGGCTTAGATAAAGATTCTTTTTCTCGACGACTATTTTCATATTCCTTCTCAATTCCTCAATTGAATTATATTCAATGTTCATCTTTTGAATAAAAGAATTCATGGGATTTACAAAAATCAATTCTACCCATATTTTTACTTTTGATGAATAATCATAAATTGAATTATACTAAATATTCCTCTTCTTCCCATTTGATTTCATGGATCTCAAATACCATGGGAATTCCTCTTTTTGCATTTAATTATTTGCATTCCAATATCATGGAAATCTCTTTTATCATCAAATATTTCTCATAAAATAAATTCATCTAAAATAAAATACCCATTAATTCAATATGCTAGGAATTTCTCTTTTTCTATTTAAATGATTGAATTCCAATTGTCATAGGAATTTCTCTTTTACCCTTTAAATATTTCTCATAAATAAAATAAATTTATCTAAAATTCATCTTTGAATTTAAAGAAAATATCCAATAATTTCAATATGCTAGGAATTTCTCTTTTTCCATTTAAATAATTGATTTTCAAATATCATAGGAATTTCTCTTTTACCATCTAATTATTTCTCATAGATAAAATAAATTTATCTAAAATTCATCTTTGAATTTAAATAAAATATCTAATAATTTCAATATGCTAAGAGTTTCTCTTTTTTCATCTAAATGATTGAATTCAAAATATCATAAGAATTTCTCTTTTACCATTTAATTATTTCTCATACATAAAATAAATTTATCTAAAATTTATCTTTGAATTTAAATAAAATATCCAATAACTCCAATATGCTAGGAATTTCTCTTTTTCCATCTAAATGATTGAATTTTAAATGTCTCTTTTATTATTAAATATAATTACTATAATTTTCTCATTTCTTAATTATTTAATTACACATAAACTTAAAGATTAGTTTTCCATTGAATGTGACAAAAACCATTCTTTTAACCTAGGATATTCAATCCTAGAATATGATATGAAGTCCTCTTTTTACGTTATGCATAAGAATAAATTATACATCAATTTCTTAAAAATTTTACCATAGCTCCGCTGCTATTACTGGCAATTTTTAATTTTTATGAAAAGAATAAGACATAGTAAAATAATTATGATAGTATAACTATATTTTAGCATTAAATCTAATTTATGGATTTATCCCATAATATTACCATATTTTTCAAGCATATAAGTATAAAAACCATTTTCTTAAACCTCTAGCTTCACAAGCCTAGAGTTTGATTTGTGAATAGAGAATTTCTCCATGAGAAGCATTAATTGAATATAGAATAGGTCATAGGAATGACCATTCTTTGGGAGAGAGAGATATGCTTAAAAAAGATTTTAATTTAAGCATAAATGAAAACTTTATGTGTGTAATCACTAAAATCCATTAGAGAGCTTCAACTACATTAAAAAGCCATTCAATTAAATACTTCTCAAGCTTGAGAGGGGTTGAGAAGTGAGAAACATTTAGAGATTAAGAAAAAGACCATAAATCACACTTTACCTCTTATTTTGCTTGATTCTTTAGTCTAAAGAGAGGCCCCCAACCAATCAATTGGTTTAGTATGTTGATGAAGACTCCAAAGAAGGTTGAAGAGAGAGAGAAACTCCATTCTCTCCAAATTGTAGAGGATAACAGAAAATATCATTATTTCAGTATAATACTGGCATGGTATAGTTCACATATTTTTTTAACAAAGGGCTAAGGATCTATTTATAGATGAGGGAGGCCTCTAACATTTATAGATGAGGGAGGCCTCTAACCAAGTCCAACTAGTTTCTAGAATTTTCCAGGTTCAGTTTGGCTGACTTTGGATAAGATTTGGACCAGTTTAGCTCCCTTTTTTATTTGGTTGATCCAGGAGAGAGGAGAGATAAAAATATCTTATTATTTTTGAGTTCAAAACTCCTCCACACATGTGAAAGAGGTGCCTCCTTGAAGAGCCCCCTTCTCCTTACCAAGGTGTCAAAAATATATCATTATACCCAAAATATCTCATTTTTTAGTAACATTCATAGTTTTTTACTAATAAACCTTGTACTTAGTCAACTCTTCATCTTATGTGGACATTTACTCATTTTTATGTATTTTTCTTTTATAATTTGGATTAATCTCCTCCCCACACTTGGATTGATCCTATTGGTCCATAGAAACCTTAATTGGACCATAATCCAAAATTTTTTAAAAATCTAGACCCTTAGGCTAAGGTCCTTTATACCTATTTTCAATTAATTCTAATTCCACATTGGAAAGTTCTTTTTGAATTTTTGTTTCAGGGGAAATCATTTTAGACACTAGGAGGATTTTTATATAAAAAAATATCTCAATTTTGGATTACCTCCCTCTAGACATTTTCTCTCTTCAAGCCAAAACAGGGTAAAACAAGATCTTTCTTTTTTTTGAGAGAGGGAAATAATTATAAGATCAGAAAGGGGAGGTTCTTACACCTGTACACCTCAAAAGCTGGAGGGAATCTTACACAATGTCAAAACCTCTCCATCGACAGCTATCCTTAAAGAAGTTTCCCAAGCGCAACCACCTGTCTCTAAAAAGGAACTCAAGGGAAAAGCCCAACCACCTATCTCTAAAAAGGAACTCAAGGGAAAATCCCCAAAGCCAATGCCTCTTCATCAACCAACCTCAACAAAAGAGCAAGCTACATGCTTAAAAGCCTCATCATCGACAACCACTCCGCAAGAGACTCAAGCCTCATCATCAACAACACCCATGAGTCTCAAAACTGCAACCTCAAAGCCAACCACTATGAAGGAGGACCCTAAATCTTCCACTTCAACCAAAAAGAAAACCCCACCACAACAACCAAGATTACGATATCTTAATGGTATCAAAATGTGGCTAGAAAAACAGCTACTTGTAGGTCAAGACTACTATGAAGGCACCAATCCAATTTGAGTGCCTTGCTCATCAAATCCTCTTGCTCAATGCAAAACTCAAAGGTCAAAGAAGAATAAAAGTACTCCACAACATCGTCCACAAAAGCCTATGCGAGTTCCTCAAAGAACACCAACAACTCAACAAGTGTGGGTGCCAAAAAGATTATTGGAAGCACAAGGGCACTACAAGGTAATACCAAAGCTTGGATTCCCAAGTGCATCAGGAAGTTCTCCAAGCCTACTCAAAGAAAGAAGCCTCAAAGGCAACAATCATTAATTCCTAATGTTCATCAAAGATGGGTGCCTGTGCACATACTTCAACAACAAGGATATTATGATAGTAATCCCATTATATGATTGCCAAGATCGAACAACGGGACGAGCACTTCACCAACACCTTCAACCCAACAACTTCACCTAAAGGAGGCCCAAGCAACACCAAACAAGCCACTCAACCCATCTCATGCATACAACACATACACAAAAGCTTGTGTGTTTTGTCAACGCCAATGACAATCCACTAGAAGTTGTCCCTACCTCCTCGTCACCAATTGAGCCACAAATTCAAGAATCAATCCCCATGTCTACAATGGAGACTTATGAGCACATCAAGGACAAACTAACAATGCTCGTTGTTGAAATATGCAGGTGAATGGGTGTGTGCGGAAATAAGCCCTTAGAGCAAGAGACTGTAAAAGGGAGTCTGTAATTAAGTGGGTTGCAGTGAAAAGGTGAAAAGAATCTACTGATGAGAGAATTAAGGGTAGCATGAGTGAATATAGGGATGTGGAAAGATTCTAGAAAAAGGTGCCCCTAGATGTAGGGGAGGTGGCACAAATCAAGGAGAAATTAGTGGGATTAGATGCTTGGCATCTTGTGGATGTACAACCTATAAATTTAGGCATTGGCCTAATGAGAAATTGCTAGTTTTTGAGTATCCACACCTACATTATCGTATTAGATTAATTATTCACTAATCTCATCTTAATCACATGCTAATTATGTTGATTCTTGTATTTGATCCACCATAACTCATCACATTGCTGCAAATTTAACATGGTATCAGAGCCAAGCTTTGGATTCATCTGGTTTTTAAGCCTAATTACCTTACTAATTATTTTACAAATCATAATTAAGAGATAATCCACTTTTAAGCTCTTTTTCAACCATCTTCTGCACCCCCAGCTGGTGGAGGAGCTCCCTCTCTCTCCAGCCATAACATTAGCCCAAGATATTCTAGCCATTTGTAGCCACAATCCCCATGATTCAACACAATGAATTAGCTTGTCAAACTGCCACACAGAGCTGCTGAATTTTGTGATTTTGCAAGTGTCACTTTCTTGAAGCAATTTGGAGATCTACACTTACACAAAAGGAATTGATCTAATTCCTCTTAGCCCTAGGGGTTTTCAAGGGTGCTCTACATGCTGGTTATCTCAGCTTTGAGAAGTTCCTCAAGGAGAAGTGGCATCAAGCTCTGCATCAAATCTACAAGTGACTTTGATAAAACAAAGCTTAAGCATTCAATGTTTGGTGTGAGCTCATTTGAACTCTAAGGCACCAGATCTGGCCTCCCCACACACTCTATTTTCTACACACAAAACAAGAGATTATTTCACTAATCAATGATTAATTAGCACTAATCATTGTATTTTAGTACAATTGATGGTTCAAATTTACCATTGGGTATCTGATACAGATCCCTATCACTTCAGATTGCAATTTGGAGATGGTTTGATATCCCCATTCAGTTACCCTTGGCTTTATGTAATTTTTAGTAGTGAATCATGCTAATAAACTTGTGGTAATCATCATTAAACATCAGATTGGAGTTGTAAAAGGGTAGATACTATCCTTGAATCTTGAATTGGATCAAGAGGTAAGACCCCCTTCACATCATCATGAGCACTGCATAAGAAATTGTTAGAAGTCATCTCCTGTCTAGTTTTATGCACCAGGGCCTCTGTTGTGGGTGTGCCCGCCCTGTATAGGTATTTTATCACTTTTTCTCACTCCCCGTATTTTTTTTCCCATTTTTCCTTGGTGTGGATGGATGCCAGATAATTGGCAGGAGCCTCTGGTGGCTGGCCGACTGACCTTTCAGCAGTCGTGGAAGTCTTGTGGTGGTGGCTGGCCGACTGCACATAGTGTAGTTGTGGAGGATTGCTACTGGCCAACCTGTTATACAGTCGTGGAGCATTTTTCTCATGGCCGACTTGCTTTATGCAGTCGTGGAGGGCCACCATGCGAGCGCTGGCCGACTGCATCTATGGGACATAAATATGCCCCATGCTCCCCACCATTTTCTCATTCAGTTTTGCACGGGATCTTGTGTATAGAGAAGAGTTTACTTCCTATCTCTCTGTGTCTCTTGTGCTGTCTATTTTCTACACTCTACTTGCTCTTGTGATCCCAAGTTTGGTTATCATTTTCGCTGCATATTTTGACATGGTATCAGAGCCCTAGGCTCTAGATAGATCTTGGGAGTTTTCTGAGCAAGAGGGGGATAGTTGAGCTGATTGGTGGACTGTTTTGGGCTGAACGGGAAGAGAAGGTGCAAGAGGAAGGCGGGCTAAGGTGCTGGACAGCCACTTGCAAGTTTAGAGATTTTTTTTCCCACCCACCACCCACCCTTTTTCAATTTAATCCCCGCGATGGCAGATTTGTTAGAGATGGCTAAAAAGCACGTGAAGATCCCCACTCTCTCCACGTTCCCAGTGGATCGTCAATTAGACGGGAACAATTACGGCATCTGGAAGGTTATGATGGAGTCTGTGCTGGAGTCTTATGACCTTGCTGATTTCATCGTCATCGGGGTTCCAAGGCCAAAAGCAGAGGAAGGGGAGGTACTGTCGATGAAGAAGGCCCGGGAGGCACAAGCACAGATGTGGAATCGTATCAATGCCAGGGTCCGGTCATTTATTTTCCTCAACTGCACACCACAAGTGATCAATCATGTAAAGCACATGACGCTGGCCACCACAGGCATATGGCAGCACTTGGCTTCTCTTTATAACAGGGTATCACCCATGAAGAGGATCTCCTTGGAAGTGCAGATGCGGGTTATGAACCCTGCAAAGTCCTCGAGACGATGCGGGAACACATTAACAAGCTACAGGTCCTTCAGCAGGAAAAAGTCCTCCAGGCTGAGAAGTAGATATCATCTAAAGACATGGCCATCACTTTATTGTCTCACTTGCTTGCATAGTATTCTGCTTTCTACTCCTCGTTGATCACGAGTGGCAGGCTCAGCACCATAACCTGGGAGGAGCTTGTGCCGATGGTCTTGGAGGACCAGGAGGAACGTTTCACGAATCCTCCTCACAGCGGAGGTTCAGAGGCCTTGACTGGCCAACGGTCAAAAGGCCGGAATAACAACAAGGGCAAAGGGAAGGCTTCACCAGAGAAGTCTTCTGAGAAGAAGCCTGACTCACAACGAGAGAAGTTGAAGGCCGAAAGATCCTGCAATGATTGTGGCGAGAAAGGCCACTATTGGAGGAAGTGTCCTAAGCGGACTGGGAAGAGTGCTGATTCCTCAGCCTCAGCTGCAAAGACTCCTGCATTTGTGCACTTAGAGATGATGGACTCCGATACCTCATCGTCTTCGAGCAAGGAGGCAGTTGGCTTCACCGCGAAGGATACCCGAGAATGGATTCTTGATAGTGGTGCTTCCAGGCACATGACTCCGTCCCGTGACTTCTTTCTAGATCTGAAACGGCAGTCAAGTCGCATCTTTATTGGCGACAATTCCACGAGTCACAGTGAGGGCCGGATGGAGATTATTCCCGACGGTAAGGGGGGCAAGCATGCTTCCCATGTTCTTTATGTCCCTGCTCTGGGTTTTCATCTTTTGTCAGTGCATGAAGTATGCAAGACAGCTTCCGGGTGGAGTTTGAGGAGCATTCAGTTGCTCTAAGGGACCGTGAGACTGGCCAGTTTGTTTGGGAAGGCGGTGTGAAGAATGGTATCTACAAGCTCTCTACACTCTCCTCGTTGACAGGTTCTCAGGTCGGAGATTCGTGGCACTTTCGTTTTGGCCACTTAAATGTGGACGCACTGCGGCGAGCTTTTCGAGACCAGATGGTGGTTGGCTTGCCAGATGTTGGCAATAGGCAAGGACGCTGCAGTTCTTGCATCCGTGGGAAGCAGCAAAGGGAATTCTTTCCGAAGCAGGCTACCAGGCGAGCTTCGAAACCATTGGAGTTGACTCACACTGACTTGTGTGGACCTCAGCAGACACCATCTTTGGGAGGATCTCTCTACTTTATGCTGCTTGATGATTGTACCAGATTCACGTGGGTCTACTTTCTTTCACAGAAGGACTAAGCTTTTGCATGGTTCAAGGATTGGCACGTGATGGTGGAGAAAGAGTCTAGATTGCAGGTAAAGACTCTCAGGGCTGACAAAGGAGGTGAATTCTCCTCGACCGTATTTCTCAAATTTTGTGCAGACCATGGCATCAAGAGGTGATCTTCCTCGTCCACTTTGGGGAGAGGCTGTGGCAACGGCTGTCCATACCCTCAACCGATCTCCAATGACTTCAGTACCGCATATGAATCCGTTGGACAGGTATATTTTGGCAGGAAACCTGATGTCTCTCACTTTCGTGTTTTTGGGAGTGATGCGTATGTACATATTCCAAAGAAGCAGAGGGGGAAGCTTGACTCCAAGTCCCGCAAGCTTGTATTTGTGGGGTATACTCTCTTTCCAAGGGATACAGGTTGTATGATCCAGACAGGAACGAGATTGTTGTCAGTTGGGATGTAGTCTTTGATGAGCATGTTCCAGTATCCACCGTCGATGAGCCGCCACTTCTTCAAGATCCAGAGAGGAGTGTGATGATGATTCCCAGACCATTATTCTACTTGATCAACCTCAGGCAGTACAGGAGGTGGAGTTGAGCCCCCGCGACCACAGGAGGCTTCACGATCTGTTCGAGTACCTAGGTGGTTGTTAGACACCCTTCGGGAGTCAGGTGTCACAGAGTTACCCTCTGAGTGGACCACAGAGGACAGCTCTCGAAGATCACAAAGAGTCCGAGATAAAAGCAATACATCGGAGCTTCTTCAGGTAAACTATGCTCTGATGTCTCGTATTATGCGGGATAAGGAGCCCACTTCTGTCAAGGAAGCCCTTTCACAGGAAACCTGGAGGAAAGCCATGCAGGTGGAACTTGATGCCATCAAGAAGAATAACACATGGGAGTTGGTACCGAGCTCGTCGAAACGGTCAGTCATTGGTGTCAAATGGGTCTTTAAGACCAAATATGCGTCTGATGGGTCGGTGGACAAACACAAAGCCAGACTTGTGGCTAAAGGTTATGCTCAGCGGCTAGGCATCGACTACGAGGATACCTTTGTATCGGATGTCCACGATTTGGACCGTTCTTGCCCTTGCTTCTTCTCAGAGGTGGTGTGACAAAGGCTGCCTTGTCAAAGGAGTTTGAGATGACCGACTTGGGCTTTAGCCACTTCTTTTTAGGATTGGAGATCTGGCAGACCCAGAGGAGGTTTTCATCTCTCAGCAGAGCGGTATGTTCATGAGTTGCTTGAGGCCTTTGGGATGGAGAACTGCAGGCCTATTACTTCGCCAATGGACCCAAACACAAAGTTAACCGTTAATGATCCTTGTGAGCCAGTTGATGCCTCGCAGTACCGGAAGTTGGTTGGTTCATTGATCTGGTTACTGAACACCAAATTGGACTTGAGCTTCTCCGTGGGGCTGTTGAGCTCTTTTATGAAGACGCCATTGAAGTCTCGTTGGGACGAAGGATTGCGGATCTTGTGGTTTCTGCAGAGTACGAAGGATCTAGGACTCTTTTACACAGGAGGGGATGGAGTCAGACTCCAAGGTTGGAGTGGCTCAGATTTGGGAGGAGATCAAGATACGAGGAGATCTACTTCAGGATACAGTTTTACCCTCGGCTTAGGAGCAGTTTCTTGGAGCAGTAAGAGGCAGCCAACTATTGCCCTCTCTTCGACAGAGGCAGAGTGCTGGGCTGCTTGTGGTGCTGCTTTGCGAGGTTGTGTGGCTACGAAGGCTGCTAGGAGAGATAGGGTTTCCATAGAAGGAGCCCACAGTCATCCAGTGCGATAACCAGAGTTGTATAGCTATTGCTCGGAACCCGGTGTTCCATGCCCGGACCAAGCATATAGAGATACAGTATCACTTTGTACGTGAGAAGATCTTGGCTGGTGACATCTTGCTACTTTATTGTTCGACGGAGGACAATGCGGCGGACCTCTTCACGAAGTCTGTATCTCAGGCTACGCTCAGGCGGCACTCCAACTTCCTTGGGTTGATTTCACAGCCCCAGGAGCTACACCCGAGGAGGATTCTCACACGAGGACGAGGACGAGGAAGAAGTAGGGGAGGGGAAGGACCTTCACTTGCCACAACTGTGGGAAGCCAGGACACATGGCTAGAGACTGCTTTACACACAGCAAACCAAATGAAGAAGGATCGACATCCGCAAAATTCATGGAGACTCCTAAGGAAGAGGAGTCAAGACATCTTTTCTGAGAGAGAAAGAGAGAGAAACCCCACAACCCAATGTTACTTGCCTCAACAAAGTAAAACCCCACCTCTGAGCCACACCGATGATGTAGGCCATGTGGTAGATGTATGGGCACTTGTAGTAGCCTTGGACACATAGAGAGAGAGTGTCAAGGACTATGAGTTAAGGACTTGAGGCACTGGTCGCAGCGGGGGCTACCAAGTAAGAGGGAAACTTGGTATAAGGTCCAAGTGTGCTAGAGTTATTCACTTGAGGGGAGGTATTAAAATATGCAAGTGAATGGGTGTGTGCAAGAACAAGCCCTTAGCAAGAGACTATAAAAGGGAGTCTGTAATTAAGTGGATAGTAGTAAAAAGATGAGAGGAATCTACTGATGAGAGAATCAAGGGTAGCATGAAGTGAATATAGGAGTGTGGAAAGATTCTAGGAGAAGGTGCTCCCAGATGTAGGGGAGGTGGCACAAATCCAGGAGAAATCAATGGGATTAGATGCTTGGCATCTTGTGGATGTACAACCTATAAATTTAGGCATTGGCCTAATGAGAAATTGTTAGTTTTTGAGTATCCATGCCTACATTATCATATTAGATCAATTGTTCACTAATCTCATCTTAATCACATGCTAATTATGTTGATTCTTGCATTTGATCCACCATAGCTCATCACATTGCTGTAAATTTAACACTCTTTTCATCTCTCTGGATGAGAAGCATAAGTGTAGAAGTTGCGCTGCAAACATAAGAACCTATTCTCTCAAAAAGAAGAGTAGATACAAGAACCTGTTGCTCGCAAGGTGGTAACAAAAAAAAAGAGACCAAAACACAAGGGAGTCACACATATGGTCCATTTAAAAATTATAGAATATCACAAGAAACACCCAACAATCTTCAATAGCCAATATATTTTTGTTAAGCTTATAGCTACTATTCTTTTGGCTAAGTTAATGTAGCAATTGCTCCATGGATACATATCCATACTCATGCACTGGAGGACATTTGCACACCAAAGCCTCATCATCAATAACTATCTAGGTACATCACTGGATGATGGGGGACCATGGTGAGTGAAAGTGTGGTCAATGGTACAACCCATCATCTGAAATTTTCCTTCAAAATTGTAAACCTTTCCAAATAAAAGCTTGAGTCTTCACAACACATTGACCTCTAATCCTTAGTGAAAAAATCTAAATTAACCTCATAAGTCAACGTATTTTTTTCATTCCTCACCAACAAGTGGCTACTTCAACAAGCAACAGCTCAATAATAAGAGTCCATTTGACTCATTTAATGTGCTTCATGATTATCTGCTTCATAGAGTACTTAAATATACATAAAAGCATAAAAAGCACATGATGGGAAGAAGCATGCAGGAATAGGTCCTACTTAACAACATTTGACAAGAATCCTGTCACAAAAAGAGACATCATCAAAGGCCAAATTCTTCAAATGATGAACGTCGCTTCAATGAATCAACTGAGAAACTGAGAATCACAATCTCGTTCTGATGATTTTGTCGACATTCCTCTAGATCCTTCCTCATCATTAATATCTCTTAGTTTTTCAACTAACACAAATCACATGTAACTCTGCTTATGATGATTGCCAAAAACAAAGTGAGCAAAAAATATAACCCACATAAAAACATGCTCACAAAAATATAAAAATGCAATCACTCGCCAATAAACCACCACCACCTCCACCCATTAAGAATTCTAGCTAATCACTAATCTTTTAATTTACTAACTAGCCTTTCTTATTCCTTCCGGAAGAACAAGGACCATTGAATGCCACTCAACATTAAAAGCCATCAACAAAGCTTGCCAATTATCTCCACACAAAGGTCTTCAATGTGCGATCACGAGGACCCGATCAGCATCAAGAAGGGAGAAATGTTAACCCATTCCTAGAATTAACAAGAGCTACTATCATTATCTTACGTCAAGAAGTCAAGGTAGATACACCCAAAGGTCATACATTCAAGATATGATGCAATAGTGTCCAAATCTACAACTTGGACAGACGCCCGTAATGATCCGACAAATACTTATGGCGATTTTCGCTTCAAGAGCGTATGGTAGCAAGTTAGGATAAAGTCCCAAGTGATTTACTTCATGGATATATTATGAAAGTGATCATTGTAATAGCATTAAGCCTCTTATAAGCCTAAAATACTCAACCGGCCCACAGTTTAAGTGAATGTGAATACTTATGGCCATGTATATAAGTGAATACAAAGAACTCTCCCATTGTGCAATAGAGTCTTGTTCTTGCGAATCTCTCTCTAATCCATGCTAACGAGTATGTGTAAGTGAAGTGAGATGAGAGGAGGAACAAGTACACGTAGTGCAACACGACAATGTGACAACACTCGCAAGAGGCATAGTGGAATTGCGTCTCAAAGAGTTGTAAGGCTTAGAGACCTTAAGAGTTACGAGCTCAGCCATTGGAAAGATCCTCACGAACAGTTACAATTCACCAGGTAATCTTCTTGTTGGATGTGTTCCAAGAGTGGTTTGGGTAAGCCATAACGACTTTCCAAAAGAAATCTTCTAGTGCATGTTTTTTCTCTTATTGGCAATTTAATTGACTCCTTAATATATGAAATTTACAAGACAAGAGAATCTTAATGAAGTTTGTATTGTCTTATGTGTCTCCTCTCTTGAAGAAGAGAACCATTAATATGATGCTCATAAAGATATTTTGTAAATTTCTTATGAGAAGTCATATTCTTTGATTCACTCATGGTTTATGAAAAAGTGGTGGACAATGATTGAATTTAAAGATTTGAGATGCAAGGCTTTCATATTCTTTTTTTTCTCTTATTTCTTCAATAAGAACAAACTAAATTATGGATAGGATGGGGTCACAAGACATGAGCTTTTTTATTGCCAAAGGTCATACATTCAAGATATGATACAATGGTGTCCAAATCTACAACTTGGACGGACGCTCATAATGATCCGGCAAATACTTATGGCGATTTTTGCTTCTTCAAGGGCGTGTGGTAACAAGTTAGAATAAAGTCCCCAAGTGATTTACTTCATGGATATATTATAAGAGTGGTCATTGTAATAGCATTAGGCCTCTTATGAGCCTAAAATACTCAACCAGCCCACAGTTTAAGTCAGTATGAATACTTATGGCCATATATATAAGTGAATCTCTCTCATAATACAAAGAACTCTCCCATTGTGTAATAGAGTCTTGTTCTTGCTAATCTCTCTCTAATCTATGCTAACGAGTATGTGGAAGTGAAGTGAGGTGAGAGGAGGAACGAGTACACATAGTGCAATACAACAGTGTCACAACACTCGCAAGAGACACGGTGGAATTGCTCTCAAAGAGTTGTAAGGCTTGGAGACCTTAAGAGTTACAAGCTCAGCCATTGGAAAGATTCTCACGACAATCGTAATTCACCAAGTAATCTTCTTGTTGGATGTGTTCCAAGAGTGATTTGGGTAAAAGTCATAACAACTTTCCAAAAGAAATCTTCTAGTGAATGTTTTTTCTTATTAGCAATTTAATTAACTCCTTAATATATAAAATTTACAAAGCAAGAGAATCTTAATGAAGTTTATATTGCCTTATGTATCTCCTCTCCTTATTAAGAAGAGAACCATTAATATGATGCTCATAAAGATATTTTGTAAATTTCTTATGAAAAGTCATTCTTTGATTCCCTCACAGTTTATGAAAAAGTGGTAGACAATGATTGAATTTAAAGATTTGAGATGCAAGGCTTTCATATTCGTTTTTTTCTCTTATTTTTTCAATAAGAACAAACTAAATTATGGATAGGATGGAGTCACAAGACATGAGCTTTTTTATTACCATCTATAAGTAGTAGTTTACAATAACTAATCTTGAAGTAGCTAAGATATTGGAGACCTCTTCTCTTTTAAAAATTACTGAGAAATATAACCAAGCCTTTAATATAGAGTATGATTTTCAAGGCATGAGCTTTTTTATTACCATCTATAAGTAGTAGTTCACAATGACTAATCTTGAAGTAGCTAAGATATTGGAATGTTTTTGACAAAGGCTTTTCTGATGATAACAATGGACAAGAATTTTCTTGTTCTTTACATGATGGTATTTACAATTTCTCACAAGCTCAATGCTTCACTTGATGACATATTGTGACTAGGTAGAGTTGATAGTTCTTTACAACTTTCTAGGAGAGATTATAACAAAATTTTGCATGACTAATGAAGATGCCCAACTTTTTTATTTGAATCCACTAATTTGGGAAGAACATGTAAGATCTCTCTCTCTCTCTCTCTCTCTCTCTCTCACACACACACACACACACATACACACACGCTCTCGGTAAGAATTGAGCCTAGTGTATATGGATAGGCAACCTTTTTCCATGAGAACAAGTGACGCCAATATATATATACCTAGATGAATCCAAGAACATGCCCAAATTCATCTTATAAGAAAGCTCAATTTATAATCTCACAGTAATCATTCACAAGACAATAAACCATCAACTCCATCATGCATAGTATGGACTAGATACTACGATATCCCCACTAACATCATCAAGGCCCAATAGTGACGCCAATGACCATTGCACATGCCAAGTGAAACTGGCATAAGCTCGTGATTGATGAATGTTACCATCATGTAGAAGATGCAATGTGATTGGTTGGTCCTCTATTACTGCCAGACAAGCATATTTTGCACGCCAAACCTGCCTGTGGCTCAAAGAAAGAGGACGGCCCAATCCCTTGCGCGGGAAGACAGAAGCTTAACTATTTGGATAATAGATGCTGACGATTGAGCCCGTTGTATAACATCAGTTTATCCTAATCCTATGTGCCATAGAAGATTAATCTTTACATCGTTAAAATTTTGATCTTCTAGACTGCAATGCTTGTTTAACCACAAGAAACAAGAAACAAAACGAAATTGCTTAGTCTCATGTGTGAACACTCGTCCTCCTCACAATGTACGTTATTCATAATCTATCACAAAAAGTTCATCAGTCACAGATGCCTCAGGGTCTTTACAGACACACAAATCCCCCACCCATTGTTGTACAGGGGGGGGATCCCCCGCCCATGTGAGGCGGCAGGTGAGATCTCCCCTTTTCACAGGTAGGTTTTTTATCTTTCTAGAATTGAAAGTGTCTTTCTCAAAATATGGAGGCTATATGAAGTCATACGGGTCTGAATCTCAAAGCCATTTCATGTAGCTGAGACTTCTTTACAATGATGGTTTGGTTAATCATATCAACCTGAAGATATATGAGGCCTAATGGCTGCAATGTGGCCAGAAACCCCATTGAGTATGTAAACCTCTGCAGGAGTATAGGGGCACCCTGTGTTAGCTTCTGAGCCTTGGAGTGGAATGGCTGGTTGAATAACATGGCAACCACGGCCACACTTGATGATACACATCCGCGGACCATTACGGAGCTTCCAAATCTGTAGAGCTAATTTCATCAGGACATCAGTAAGGAATAACCTAAAGGCTATGGACCTTGCAAACTGGCCATCAAGGAAGGGAACTCCATATAGTTTTCTCACCTCTACTACACCCCGGCGAGGTGCATGTATAGCTAGGCATAAAGCAAAATCATCTTTTCTCTCACTTTGATTAGTTGGCCTATGAGAAGAAGATGCCAAGGGGTAGTCATCCACAGGCACATCTAAGAAGAAGCAACGTGCATCACGGTATCCCTACACAAGCCCATCACATTTGGTTTTAGAGCTGTCTGCTCTAGCTCTTTAGTAGCGAAAATAGATAAAAAAGAAAGTTAAAAGCACCATTGTGCCAACATCGAACCTTCCACAGTCGAATCACAACCAAAGCCTGTGTATCAATCAGAAGGATGCGGCCTAGAGAGTCGGTTAGTGCAGCTATGGTGCCACTGGGAGACAGTGCAATCCTTTCCCCTTTCCTTGGCTCATCTTTCAAAGCAGTCACAAGGGATGCTGGAATGTTTCTTGGAATGAGATGCCTTTTCATCAAAACATGTTAAATTACTTCACACTTGAAATACTAAAACGAGGTCCAAGATCTGATTGCAGTCAGAGTGTCCTTTATGCTTTACCTTTTCCAAAATCTTGAGGCTTGACTTCCAGAGGTTGTCGCTGTTCGGTGCTGTCTTGCCAAAACATTCTTGTCAAAGTTGCGAATGTCGACAAAGCAGTGGGCACAATCTTCTTCAGAATAATGTTTGCAATAGAGTTACTACTATCCTCTATCAACCTGCCATGACTAAGTTATAACCTGGCATAAATTCCTTTCAAAACCCCTCGTGCTCACACATGCACACATTTTGCACAACACACGAGCTTGCCCATTGCACACGCAAGTGCACCCATGTACACATGCATACACGCATAGGCACAGACACATGCAAACAGATAATATCCTTTTAGGTAAAAGATTACCTGTGAGCTGCATATACGTAGTCTGGCCCAACTGTGATGGCACAGAAGTATCTCTGCCTGGACTGCACAACAAAGATTCCTATAATGGAAAACCATGCAAGTATACTAAACAGCTTGGTGATCAAAACGCAAACACCTTACCTGTTGACACTCGAATAGAGGTGGGGCCAGAACACCAGATATCACTCCATCAACACAAGTAGAGGCCACTCCTGTATTTTTGCTAACATTCCATACTTGATGTACCACCTTTTGTGAGCTGAAATAGGCTTCGGTAATTGCACTGAATCTTCCCTTCCTTGGTCGTTCCTCAGCATCATGCAAATACCTGTGCAGCAACGGCTGGGCCGCATACCATCATAAAAATCAATTTTACTGCAAAAAGTAGGGGCGTGACAGACAAACCCCTCGGGGCTAGATCCCCCATCCAAGGCTGAGAACAGGCGAACCAGCCTGGGCATATATATATCTGTTAAGGGCCTAAGCCAATCGATCTCCTTCATCACACATCAAGTGACATGTTGACAAATCTTGAACAAACTCTCCATTGCAAACAATCTATATGACGAGATTGTGGTACAAAACCTGCAAATCCAATGTATCGATGCACACTAAAGCACTGGAGTATACAACACATAGTTCTTCCATGCAGCTATGTTGTAAGGACTTGCTATGGCTTCCTCGAACTCGCAGCTGCAAAACTGGATTTCCGTGAAATACCTGCAGAAAAAAAGAAACCATCAGGAACCTTAACCTTAAATTTCACTGGGCCACTAGTGTGTCCATGTTTGTTGTATTCATGGTTCTACGCTTTACATGCAATCATCCTTGTTGGAGGTGCAGATCTTGTGCCAGCAGTTGCTGTTTCTTGCTGTTGTGTGTGAATGGCGGTCAGTTTGGGATTTGGTCCTGCTCTCCTAGAAAGCAATTACTGCTGACTGCTAATTGGAATCAACTGCCAGTCACAGTACTGAGAATTCCAAGAATTGCTGCTTCTTTCAGGAAACTGCTGATCACCCGACCACTTGGGATCCATTCCTATCACTCCCACCTTATGGCTGACAGCATGTTGGGTCAAGGATCACCAGCAGCACACTAGGAAGTGAACCATTGACAAAGGCATCTAGTTTAGGAGTAAGCTTCTGTTCTAAAGTCTTAATTCCTACTTACTGGATATTTCGTTACTGGATCCCCTTTTCCAAGAGGTCGGTTGGATTTATTGCTCATGCCATAGGAAACTCCTTAAAATTACTGCTTATGACTTAGTGTTTTACATGATTGGACAGATCAGTAAAAGACAGTTGCACCTCACGGTAAAGAATATTTACTCGGACTGAAAAAGAAAGTAAAACATAACAATTGGCAAAGATATACTCGAAACTGTATTCTGTATTACTGGAAAAGGGTTACAATGTTCCATGGCATGCAGAGTACAAAGAAGTATATTTGACTATCAAGGGAATGTCTAACATTCCGAATGATACAAAATGCCGGCTTTATATAGCCTTGGCCTCCAGGTCATTCCAGTATCAGTAACGTACATGTCTATCTAAACTTTTTATTCCCCCCAAATTAGATCCTTCTGTAGTCAGACATGTAGACCTGCTCAAGGGCGGAGAGATCTAGGTGCCACGTGGGGAGCACTATCAGGGTTCAAACTCGGAAGCCCAACCTGTCCAGTAACTGAATCTACATACTGGCTCCCTGATTTGTTGCAGCAATCAATACATTGACAAAGCTTCCTGTACCCTCAGGAAAGGTAGCCAGCTACTTTCTGGCTCCTACTCCGTTTGCACTGCCCTTTGTAAATGATGTCCTTCATGTAGGAAGTCCTTTCCTGGTGTGATGGGCGTTGGCCTCCTCAAACTTTCTTCATCTTTACCTTTTTGTCTTGTTCCTCCTCCTGCAGTTCCTGCTCTTTGGCTTCTTCGGTGGCCTTTCCCTTGCCTTTATCTTCTACTTCTCTTTGCCTTTCCCGCCTGCTTTCTTGGTTCTGTTGGGCCACGGCTTGATCCGGCTCCGCCAGGTCCTGTTTCTAATCTTGCTAATCCTGCATCTGCTCCACCTCCTGCACTTGCTTCTGGTCCTCCCTCGGTGTCACATGCGGAAGAACTACATGTATTAAGAACTGTGGAAAACACAGAGATGAACAAAGAGAAGAGAGAGAGATGTTGCTGCTGTTAGAAGTCATCTCCGGTCTATTTGTATACACCAGGGCCTTTGTTGTGGGTGTGCTCGCCCTTATGAGGTGTCTTATCATTTTTCCACACTCCCCGTATTTTTTCCCTATTTTTTCCCATTTTTCCTAGTGGTGGGAGGGCTGCCAGATGATGCCGGGAGCACCCCAGTGCTGGCCGACTGGATCTACATCAGTCGTGGGCTTCAGGGCTGCTGGCAGACTGGTTTTCATCAGTCGTGGGCATCAGTATGCTGGACCACTGCATTTATGCAGTCGTGGGATTTTTTCTCCAGTCGTGGGCACTCTTGCTGCTGGCCAACTGCCCTCTATGAGATGTATATATAGCCCCTCAGCCCCCACCACTTTCTCATTCAGTTTTTCCGGGATCTTGTGTATAGAGAAGAGTTTACACACCTATCTCTCTGTGTTTCTTGTGCTGTTTATTTTCTGCAGTCTACTTGCTCTTGTCTACCCAAGTTTGGTTATCATTTCCGCTGCATATTCTGACATGGTATCAGAGCCCTAGGCTCTAGGAGATCTTGGGCGTTTTTCTGAGCAAGAGGGGGAGCAACAGGTTGCTGATTGGTGGACTGTTTCGGGCTGAACGGGAAGAGAAGGTGCAAGAGGAAGGCGGGCAAAGGTGCTGGACAGCCACTTGCAGATTTTCAGATTTTTTTTTTTCCACCCACCCACCCTTTCAGGTTACTCTCCGCGATGGCAGATTTACTAGAGATGGCTGAGAAGCACGTGAAGATTCCGACTCTCCCCACGTTCCCAGTGGATCGTCAATTGGACGGGTCCAATTACGACATCTGGAAGGTCATGATGGAGTCAGTTCTGGAGTCATATGACCTTGCTGATTTTATTATCATCGGGGTGCCACGGCCGGAAGCTGAGGAAGGGGAGTTATTATCGACGAGGAAGGACCGAGAGGCACAGGCACACATGTGGGATCGTGTCAACGCAAGGGTCCGGTCGTTTATTTTCCTCAATTGCACACCACAAGCGATCAATCATGTGAAGCACATGACGCTGGCGAGAGGCATATGGGAGCACTTGGCTTCTTTGTATAACAGGGTGTCACCCATGAAGCGGATATCCTTGGAAGTGCAGATGCGGGTTATGAACCCTGCAAAGTCTTCGACGATGCGGGAACACATCAACAAGCTGCAGGCTCTTCAGCAAGAAGTCCTTCAAGCTGGGAAAGAGATATCATCTGAAGATATGGCCATCACTTTGCTTTCCCACTTGCCTGGTCAGTATTCTGCTTTCTATTCCTCGTTGATCACGAGTGGCAGGCTCAGCACCATTACTTGGGAGGAGCTTGTGCCAATGGTCCTGGACCAGGAGAAACGTTTCACGAACCCTCCTCACGGCGGAGGTTCGGAGGCCTTAACTGGCCAACGGTCGAAAGGCCGTAATACCAACAAGGGCAAAGGGAAGGCTTCACCGGAGAAGTCTTCTGAGAAGAAGCCTGATCCAGAACGAGAGAAGCTGAAGGCTGAAAGATCTTGTAATGATTGTGGCGAGAAAGGCCACTACTGGAGGAAGTGCCCTAAGCGGACAGGGAAGAGTGTTGATTCCTCAGCCTCAGCTGCAAAGACTCCGGCATTTGTGCAGTTAGAGATGGTGGACTCCGATGATTCATCATCTTCGAGCGAGGAGGCAGTTGGCTTCACCGCGAAGGATACCCGGGAATGGATTCTCGACAGTGGTGCTTCCAGGCACATGACTCCATCCCGTGACTTCTTTCTGGATCTGAAACGGCAGTCAGGTCGTATCTTTATTGGCGATAACTCCACTATTCCGATACATAGTGAGGGCCGGATGGAGATTATTCCCGACGGCAAGGGGGGCAAGCATGCTTCCCGTGTTCTTTATGTCCCTGCTCTGGGTTTTCATCTTCTGTCCGTGCATGAGGTATGCAAGACTGGCTTTCGGGTGGAATTTGAGGAGCATTCAGTTGCTCTAAGGGACCGTGAGACAGGCAAAGTTGTTTGGGAAGGCGGTGTGGAGAATGGCATCTACAAGCTCTCTGCACTCTCCTCATTGACAGGCTCTCAGGTCGGAGATTTGTGGCACTTTCGTTTTGGCCACTTAAATGTGGATGCTTTGCGGCGCGCCTTCTGGAACCAGATGGTGGTTGGCTTGCCAGATGTTGGTAGTAGGCAAGGACGCTGCAGTTCTTGCATACGTGGTAAGCAGCACAGGGAATCCTTTTCGAAGCAGGTTTCCAGGCGGGCTTTGAAACCATTGGAGTTGATTCACACTGACTTGTGTGGACCACAACAGATACCATCCTTGGGAGGATCTCTCTACTTCATGCTGCTTGTTGATGATTGTACCAGATTCACGTGGGTCTACTTTCTTTCCCAGAAGGACCAGGCTTTTGCTCAGTTCAAGGATTGGCACGTGATGGTGGAGAAAGAGTCTGGATATCAGGTTAAGACTCTCAGGGCTGATAAAGGAGGTGAATTCTCCTCGACTGTATTTTTCAGGTTTTGTGCAGACCATGGCATCAAAAGGGAATTGGCCAATACCGGATCGCCTTCGGAGAATGGAGTTGTTGAACGTAAGAACAGGACTGTGGTGGAGATGGCGAGGACCATGCTGGAGCATCGTGATCTTCCTCGTCCACTTTGGGGTGAGGCTGTGGCAACGGCTGTCCATACCATTAACCACTCTCCGACGACTTCTGTACCCCATATGACTCCATTTGAGGCATATTTTGGCAGGAAACCCAATGTCTCGCACTTCCGTGTCTTTGGGAGTGACGCGTATGTACATGTTCCGAAGAAGCAGAGGGGGAAGCTTGACTCCAAGTCCCGCAAGCTGGTATTTGTGGGATATAACGCTCTTTCCAAGGGATACAGGTTGTATGATCCAGAGAGGAACGAGATTGTTGTCAGCCGGGATGTGGTCTTTGACGAGCATGTTCCAGCATCCACTGTCGAGGAGCCGCCACTTCTTGGAGATCCAGAGGAGTCTGATGATGATTCCCAGTCTATCACTCCAATTGATCCACCTCAGTCATCACAGGAGGTTGAGCCCGCAGCTGGAGTTGAGCCCCCGCGATCACAGGAGGCTCCACGATCTGTTCGAGTACCTAGGTGGTTGTTAGACACCCTTCGGGAGTCAGGTGTCATGGAGCTACCCTCCGAGTGGACCACAGAGGACGGCCCTCGAAGATCACATCGAGTCCGAGATAAAAGCAACACGGCGGAGCTTCTTCAGGTGAACTATGCTTTGATGTCTCGTATCATGCGGGACAAAGAGCCCACTTCCATAAAGGAAGCCCTTTCACAGGATACTTGGAGGAAAGCCATGCAGGTGGAACTTGATGCCATCGAGAAGAACAACACTTGGGAGTTGGTACCGAGGCCGTCGAAGCAGTCAGTCATTGGTGTCAAATGGGTCTTTAAGACCAAATACGCGTCTGATGGGTCGGTGGACAAACACAAAGCCAGGCTTGTGGCTAAAGGTTATGCTCAACGGCCAAGCATCGACTACGAGGATACCTTTGCACCGACAGCGCGGATGACCACGATTCGGACCGTTCTTGCCCTTGCTTCTTCTCAGAGGTGGCCCGTGTACCAGATGGATGTAAAATCTGCGTTCCTTAATGGTGACTTGCAGGAGGAGGTGTACGTTGAGCAGCCTCCAGGCTTTATTGTTCCAGGATTGGAAGGGATGGTTTACAGGTTACGTAAGGCCTTGTATGGTCTTAAGCAGGCTCCCAGGGCTTGGAATCAGAGGATTGATTCCTTCTTTATTTGGACTGGATTTCAGAGATCGGTTGCAGATCCGAACCTGTATCTCTTTCGGGAACGCGACTTATCATCCTTTATGTGGATGATCTCATTCTCACCGGCGGTCATGTGGAGCACATTGGAGCGACGAAGGCTGCCTTGTCAAAGGAGTTTGAGATGACCGACTTAGGCTTACTCCACTTCTTCTTGGGATTGGAGATCTGGCAGACCCAGAGGGGGTTTTTCGTCTCTCAGCAGCAGTATGTTCATGAGTTGCTTGAGGCCTTTGGGATGGAGAACTGCAAGCCTATTACTTCGCCGATGGACCCGAACACAAAGTTAACCGTTACAGATCCTTGTGAGCCAGTTGCTGCCTCGCAGTATCGGAAGTTGGTTGGTTCATTGATCTGGCTGCGGAACACCAGATTGGACTTGAGCTTCTCCGTGGGGCTGTTGAGCTCTTTTATGCAGACGCCATTGAAGTCTCATTGGGACGCAGGATTGCGGATCTTGCGGTATCTGCAAAGTACGAAGAATCTGGGACTCTTTTACACATGAGGGAATGGAGTCAAGCTCCAAGGTTGGAGTGACTCAGATTGGAGAGGAGATCCAGACACGAGGAGATCTACTTCAGGATACAGTTTTACCCTCGGCTCAGGAGCAGTTTCTTGGAGCAACAAGAGGCAGCCTACTATTGCCCTTTCTTCGACAGAGGCAGAGTATCGGGCTGCTTGTGGTGCTGCTTGTGAGGTTGTATGGCTGCGGAGGCTGCTAGGCGAGATTGGGTTTCCACAGAGGGAGCCCACAGTCATCCAGTGCGATAACCAGAGTTGTATAGCTATTGCTTGGAACCCGGTTTTCCATGCCCGGACCAAGCATATAGAGATACAGTATCACTTTGTACATGAGAAGATCTTGGCGGGTGACATCTTGCTACTTTATTGTTCGACGGAGGACAATGCGGCGGACCTCTTCACGAAGTCTCTACCTCAGGCTACGCTCAGGCGGCACTCCAGCTCCCTTGGGTTGGTTTCACAGCCAGGAGCTGAGAGGGGGTGTTAGAAGTCATCTCCTGTCTATTTGTATACACCAGGGCCTTTGTTGTGGGTGTGCCCGCCCTTATGAGGTGTCTTATCATTTTTCCACACTCCCTGTCATGGCCCTGTGAAAATGGAACAGCACAAGTGTGGGCATGGTGGTTGTTTGCTGAGTCAGAATATTGAATGATTCACATGGGGGGTGCCCGGACAGAGTTAATGATGTGTGGACATCCCTAGGTGTGAAGGGGGGAACTAGAACATTAAACTTTTAATGTTTATTAAAGTTGCCCCTAGGCCTTAGTGGCCCCTAGGGACTTTTAAAGTTTGGGGCCCTAGGATTATTATGGGGAGGAGGCCACTCCACTTTTGGAGTGTGTGCTTCTCTCTCCTCCCTCCCTCTCTTCTTTTTGGGAAAAAGAGTCGTGGAGGATTGATGCGCTTGTTCTCATGCGTGGAAAAGCTGAAGAGAAGGGGTCGACTGCTGATTAAGGGCTGCTGCTGCTGACTTCTGTGTGCTGGAGCAGGCCGTACAGCAGCCGTACAGGTCTGTACGACAGCAAGTACTGCTGTGGACAGAGGCGGCGCTGAACTGTGGGACAGAGACAGGCTGCAACAGGCGGCTGCAGCTGCTGAACTCAGGCTGTACAGGCTGTACGACTGCAAGTACAGTTCTGTACTTCTGCAGGTACACTGTACGGCCAGATCAGGTGCAAGTACAGGTGCTGGGCATCACTGTTGCAGGCGGCGCAGGCGACCAGCAGCAAAACAGCAGGCGGCTACTACTGGCTGCGCAGGTACAGGTGTGTACAAGTGCTGGCTGCATGCAAGGATAGCTTCTGGCACGTATCCCGAGGCAGTACAAACCGGTACAGGGCTGTTTTTCAGATCTGTACAGTCAAGTACAGCATATAGTTGGATGCAAGGAGGAGGGTACAGACAAGTACGTACATGCGTGTGAAGCAGGGTTGTGGAAACAAGTGCCTGCAAGTACAGATTGGTACCGTTATCTTCTCCAGTGCTGATTCACGGGCTGATTTTGGTAAGCTCCGCATCTGTTCATCTATCTCTCTTTCTACTGCTTGATGTCTGTTGCAGATTTGAGTTATCTGGCCCCTTGTGAGAGGAGGGGTATGGCAGATTGACAAGGGTTGAGACAGAGTTTGGACACTACATGTATGTATGAGCTGAGATGTTGAATCATGTACTTGAGTTATGCCAGATGTATGCTCATGGCTGCCCTGCTTAGTGGTCTTGGCTGATCAGAGGGAGGCACAGTGTGTTATTTTGAGACACAGATCTGTGTGCATGGATCCTCTGTGCTAAGAGGGATTGTGGGCCGTCAGATTGGACATACAGGTGTAATCTCTTGGCTGATTTTTGTTGTACTCAGCCATTCATATTTTTTGGAATTGAATAAAGAAATACCGCAAGGGGCGCCAAGCTTTGGGGCCAACAGGCATCGCCTTGTTTTCAGATTTGGGCACTCTAGCCCCAATCTTTTCTGTTTTCATATCTAGACTACAAGTGGACGGGTGACTGCTAGTCTACCGTACTCTGGTTTCTATTAGAGGCCGGTTTCAAGGTTCCGTCCCCGGGACCAATCATCAACTTTCTGAAGGGGGTGAGCTCGTGGTTGCTTTGAAGAAAGCCATCGCTGAAAATTCAGCAAACATGTCTGATACAGAGGATGAGTACTTCTATCATGAAGAAGAAGAGCAAGACACCTCTCCTGAGAGAGATGTATCTGAGGATACTCATGCAGGAGAACAGGCTGCAGATATTGAGCAATATGAGGGTGTAACCCAATCAGATGTACTTAGTAAAGAGGATGATGATGCTCGGTTCAAAGATCGTTTGGCTGGTATTATGGATACTTTTATGCAGCTCACACAGAGTGAGAGATTTGCTGAATTTATGAGATCCCGTATAGAGCCCGAGAAAAAGAAGAAGGTTCGTTCTAAGAATCTTCCACAGGGTCATAGTGGTGCCATCCCACGGGAACCATCTTTTGGCCAGTTTCCGAACATGCAGCATGCTTATGGTGCAAACTCTCAGAGTTCCTTCTATGGACAGCCACCTATTCCTCAGCAGAATATGCATCCAGGTTATTTTGGTGGTGGCTCGGTGTTCCAATCTATGACTGGGGGTTACCCTCAAGGAGGCATGGGTATGCATGGGCCTTTTGGAGCTAATTTTCAGCCTGGTATGCAAGGGAATATGTATGGTGGTATGCAGTCCGGTATGCAAGGAAATATGTTTGGGGGCATGCAACCTGGAATGCAAGGCAATATGTTTGGTGGTATGCAGCCAGGTATGCATAACGGAATGTTTGGAAACATGGCTGGAATGTATGGTATGCCTGGTGTGGGAATGCGAAATGTTGACCCAATGATGGGCATGAATGTTGGGGGCAGCAATCTTGCGAAACCACTTCCACATGATAATCTAACGCCTATGGGAAAGGCGAAGGATTACAAGGAAGGGGGAGCTGCAGTGAAGTTTGATACATTCAATGGGGCCAAGGATAAACTTAAAGCACTTACCTTTTTACAGCAGTTTGATGCTGCTTTTTCTGGTGGGAATTACACAGAGTCCTCTAAGGTGAGGAAAGCTGCCACTTTTCTCAAGGGCAATGCTTTGCAGTGGTTCTTCTTTTGCAGGGCATAGCACCCACTACATGGGTCCAATTCAAACAGGTATTCTCTTCCGTATGGCTCACATCTACATTTGAGGTGGATGTTATGACCGCATAGCACAAATTGGATGCTTCAAAGTGTGATAATTTGGAAGATTACAACAAGAAGTTTTGGGAAGCTTTACTCCCAGTGACTTCTTACCAAGCAGTGCCATTGTCTGAGCAGGTAGAGAAGTATTGTTGTGGGCTGCCCAAAGAGGTACGAGATTATTGTATCAAGACAAGAGTAACGAACATGTCACAGATGATTGAAAATGCTATGACAGCTAATGCATTACTCACAGGAGGTTCATCTGGGTTTAAAGGCAGTAAGAAATTGAGCAAGAAAGCTAAAAAATTTGGGCATGCTTCTCGTGATGCTAAGACGAAGTATAAGAAGTTGCCAATGCCCAAGAGGACTTCTGAGGAAAGGCAGGCTTTGAGAGATGCTCATAAGTGTTTTTACTGTACTGAAGAGGGGCATATGTCATTCAATTGTCCCAAAAGATAGTCCCAAAAGGACTCTGACAATAAAGGAGAGCCCAAGTCAAAGAAACCAAAACCTTCTGCAGGCTTAGTTCCTGATCTTGTGGGGGAACAGCCAAGCGGTGAAGCTACAGAGTTGTGCAGGGCATGGGGCAAAGTGAGAGATCAGAATGCCTTGATCTTCTTTGACACAGGTGCTCGAGCCAACTTCATTTCACCAGATTTGGCTGGTCGATTGGGGATTCGCGCAGAGGAGATGGGGCCGTTACATGAGGCTAATATGGCTTGTCCAGGGTATGTAGAACCCGTTACTCCTATCATTGGGAAGCTTCGGCTTCATTTGCAGGGTTATGTGGACAGCGAAGAGTTCTTCATCATGCCTTTGGATGGCTGTGATGTCTTGTTGGGGATGCCATGGTGCCACAGGGTACATGCGGTGGTGGATACTTACAATAGGAAAATTACTCTGACTCATAGAGAGAAAGAACATGTATTGGATGTAAAACTCAAAGGGGAATCTGTTCCTATTGTATCCGCTTTGGCGATTTCATCAGTAATGAAAAAGCATCTTTCGCGTACTTGATTTTTGTAAAAGGATGCACAGGATGATGAGTCTAAGTCTAATTTGTCTATGTTAGATAAGGACAGGACTGATTTCTTATGTGGGTTTCAAGACTGTTTTTCCGAGTCATTGCCAGGAGAACTACCTCCTGAGAGGCCAGAAGATCATGCCATTGATCTGATTCCTGGTAGTACTCCACCGAATAGACCGCCGTACCGTGTTAGTGCAGCCCAACAGGAAGAGATTATGAGTCAGGTGCAGGAGCTTTTGAATAAAGGGTTGATACAGCCTAGCTCATCACCCTTTTGCTCACCTGTACTCTTGGTGCAGAAGAAGGATGGTTCTTGGCGCATGTGTATTGACTACAGGGCGCTAAACAAGAATACCATCAAGAATCGATTCCCCATACCAAGGATCGATGACATTTTGGACCGCTTACAGGGCTCCACAATCTTTAGTCGTATTGACTTGAAAAGCAGGTATCATCAGATACGAATTAGACCCGAGGATGTGCATAAGACAGCATTCCGAACCACGTTTGGATTCTATGAGTTCTTGGTTATGCCCTTTGGTTTGACAAATGCACCTGCCACATTTAACAGAATGATGGACAGGATTTTCAGGCCTCATAGAGAGTTTGTGGGCACATTCTTTGATGATATGATTGTGCATTCACAAATTGAGGAAGAGCATAGAAGGCATTTGGCCATTGTGTTTGCAGAACTCAGAAACCATAGATTGGTTGTTAATGGCAAGAAGAGTGAGTTCTTTTTGCAGGAGATACATTTCTTGGAGCATATTGTGTCTGCGCATGGAGTCCGTATGGATCCAGCAAAGGTGGAAGCAATACTTAATTGGCCAGCTTTGAGGACCGTGCATGATATACGCAGCTTTCTAGGATTGTGTTCCTATTACAGGCGTTACATACGGCACTTTGCTGAAATTGCTTCGCCTCTTCATGCTTTGGCGAAGAAGACAACTCCGTTTAGATGGGCTGATCGGAAAATTACAGCATTCAAAAAGCTCAAAGAAAAGCTTACTTCGGATCCAGTATTGGTGTTACCGGACCTCCGAAAGGCTTTTGTTGTCCAGTGTGATGCATGTGGAAGTAGCATTGGTGCGGTTCTCATGCAAGAGGGACATGTGATAGCCTATGAGAGTAGAATATTGCAAGATGCCAAGAAGCATTTACAGGTTTATGAGAAAGAGATGTTGGCTGTAATTCACGCTCTTTCTACATGGAAACATTACTTGCTTGGGGCTGATTTCACTGTGCAAACAGATCATCAGACCTTGCGCTATTTCCTCACGCAGACTAAGCTTTCAGAGAAGCATATGCGTTGGGCAAACTTTTTGTCAATGTTTCACTTCCAGATTGTGCATGTGGAAGGCAAAAAGAATGTATGCTTTGTCACGCAAGCCACAGGTCTCTGCAGTTTCACTTGCTTATCATCATGAGCTTGATGCAATGAAAGAGTAGTATGCCCAAGATGAGGACTTTGAAAGGTTGTATGATCAGATGTCTGAGGGTCAGCGGCATGAGCACTACACTCTCAGAGATGGGTTTTTATTGATGCATGGCAGACTGTGTGTTACCAGGCCATTGCGACTCAAGGTTATGATTGAAAGTCATGCCCCACCGTATGCAGGTCATAGAGGTATTGACGCCACGGTAAAAGCAGTGGAGACTTTCTTTTATTGGCCAACCTTGAGACGAGATGTTGATGCCTTTGTCAGGCAATGCATTGTATGTCAAAAGGTAAAGTTTGACTGTCAGAAGACACCAGGGTTATTACAGCCTTTATCTATTCCAGATAGACCTTGGGAGAGCATTGCCATGGATTTTATATTTGATCTTCCACGGACACAAACGGGCAATGATGGCATTTGGACTATCATATGCAAGTTCAGTAAGCAGGCTCATTTCATTCCCGTGTGTAAGACGATCAAAGTGGATCATATAGTGAAGTTGTTCATGGCGAACATCTTCAAGTATCATGGCTTGCCCACGTCTATCATTAGTGACCATGATCCACGGATGACGAGTTTGTTCTGGAGAGGGTTGTTTGACAACATGGGTACAACTCTCAAGTTTTCATCGTCATTTCATCCGCAAACAGATGGTCAGTCAGAAGAGGCTAACTCTACAATGTTGGATCTTCTCAAGTGTTATGTGTCAGAGCACAAGCAACAATGGGAAAAGTATCTTCCTTTGCTGGAGTTTGCATATAACAACACTGTTCATACCTCGACAGGCAAGGCGCCTTTTGATGATTGTAGAAAGGAGGGAAGAAGGTACCACCCATTTTGCATACAAAGGATAAGATCTTTGAGGTTGATCAGTATGTGGAGAGCTTGGATGAAGCTTATCGGAGAGTTAAGTTGGCCCTCCAGAAAACTCAGCAGAAGCAAAAGAAAGCCGCAGACCGTCACAGACGTGATTTACAGTTTGCATTGGGTGATTGGGTTCTTTTGCGCTTTGAAAAGGCTAGACTCAAGAAGATGAAGGGTAAAGAGCGCTTATTCCCTAAATTGAGCATGCGATATTATGGGCCTTTTCAGATTATGGAAAAGATTGGTGAGGTATATCGTTTGAAGTTACCAGATCACTGGAGGATTCACAATGCTTTTCACGTGAGTCTTCTTAGACCTTTCCGTGGGGATGTGCCTGAGGATGTATCAGATGAGGCTCAGCCGGAAGTTGAGGAACTTGATGAGGTTCTGATTCCAGAGCAGATACTGGCACATAAAGAAAGGAAGGTACGAGGTAAAGTTTCCCGTCGCTATCTTGTGAAGTTCAAGAACTATTCACCGATGGATGCGAAGTGGATGGAGGAAGGTGTCTTAACAGATTCACCTCAGGTTTTGCAGCTTTATCTCGATGCCTTTGAGTTAGAGCCGACTCTTGTTGTGGCTCATTCAAGTTCAGCAGAGCATGGGTCTGGAGCATTGTTGGGGTAAAGGCGTTATGCCCACCCTTATAGTGTGTACAAGCCCATAAGTTATAGTACATAGTACACTTAGTACTTTTAATGTACTAAGTGCACTATGTGTACTAGTGCAATATACATGTGTGATAGGGGAGTCACACACTCATGCTATTGATGAGTTGACTTATCCCCACAACTCTCTCTCTCTCTCTCCCTTGCTTCTCTGTGTATGTCTCCCACATGACCTAACCCTAATACTCTCCCATCAACTGGTACCAGAGCTTTGGTCCCTCCCTCTTCTCCTTGATGGCTCCTGCTGATTTCTGTCCTTCTGTTCTGGTCGTATTCAGCCCTGTCATGCTGTTTGCCTGCTGAATTTTTTCTGCCCAGCCATTGTGGGCTGCTCAGCTGCTGCCCAGCCAGCAGCGTGGACTGCCCTAGCTGCCCAGCAGCCAAGCGAGGGCTGCCCAACAGCCAGGCGGGCTGCCCACTGGCGCTAGGCGACGTAGCACTTCAGCGCTGGGCGGCAGCAAGAATGCCAGACGGACACGTTGAGGCGTTTTGTCACGTTTCGGCTGGCTACAAAGCGTATTAGCGCTAGGCGAAGCCAAGCGAACACGCGTATGAGCGCTGGAGGCAGACGACACTAGGCGAAGGCCCTTCAGCGTAAAGCGAAGTAGCGCTAGATTCGTAGCGTAAGGCGCTAAGCGAAGAGGCTGCCCAGGACAACCCACGCAGCCAGCCCACGTGGCTGCCCAGGTTGCCCAACCAACATACGTGGCTGCCCAAACTGCACCAAAACAACTGCACAGCCAGCACACGTGGCTGCCCACAGCCAGGTGGGGCTGCCCAGCTGCTCCAGAAGCTCCCCAGCACCGAAGTCACCGCCTCCGTCTCAGCCTGCAAGTCAAGAAACTCAGAAAAAATCAGAAATTTCAAAGGTATTTTGCTTCAATTTTTTTTTGGGACTTGCAATTGAGCAGGTACAATTATCAATTGAGCAGGTACAGGTGCCCAATTGCTCAATTTTTGAGCAAAATTGGCAAAATTGGGTGACATTGGTCACAATCAGGATAAATTTGCAGGAAATTGGTCAAATCAGGATCAATTTGCAGGAAATTAAATGTCGAAATTTGGGGCTTTTGATGTAATTGTGCAATTAAGCACTCATACATGCTGTATGATGTGAAAAATCGCACATTTGGGCAAAATTTCAGCAAATTGCAGTGCAAATCAAGGGGCTTTTGTGCCGATTTGGTTGATTTGCATGCAGGCGATCGCATTTGATGCTGTGGATAATGTGCTGATGCCTTTCAAGCACTCAATGTGCCTGTAAATCAAGGGGCTTTCATGTATTGGATGTATACGTGGCCAGGGGGAAGCATCGTGAACACTCTGGATGCCGTCATGTGCGTCAATGTACCATGTATGATCAGAAATTGATCTTAAATCAAGGGGCTTTTCAAGTTTGTATGCTTGTTGAGCTTGGCAAAGCAGCAGGCAAGACATTTATGCCTTGAATCCTCAAAAATCAGCTTGCAGTCAAGGGGCTTTTGCCCAATTTCTGTTCGGGACTGTTGTATGCAATGTTCGTGACTGTAAAAGTCTGATTTTCACTCATTTGGACAGCCAGGAGAGCATTTATTGCTATTGTACCTGCTGGTATAGATTTGGCACAGCTTTGTGCATGTTTTGGCATGGCTGTACACTGTTTTGAGTGACCAAAAGGTTCAATTTCAGCTGCTGAACTTGCCGGTACAGGTTTGGTACATCATTGGTGAGCACTTGGTACTGCTGTACAGTACTTTGGAAGGGCAAAAGAGCACATTTAAGGTGCTGTCCAAAATCTGCAGCAACCAGATTTTGGTGATTTCATCACAAAAAGTGGGAGAAAAGTTGCATTCTTGCTTCCGCAGTGGGAGATAAAGCTTGGGAGAACAACTGTGAGCACTTTGTGTGCTTTTGGTGCAGTGTTTGCACATTTTGCAGGGAGTCAGGCATTTACAGGTTGCATTTTGCTATGGCAACCACAGGTGAGAGCTCTTCATTGCTTCACATCAAGAAGCTTGAAGGCTCGCATAATTATGATATTTGGCAAACCCAGTGCTACAATGTGTTGCTCCAGAAAAAGCAGCACAAGCCTATCAAAGAAAGGAGTGTGATGCCCGCTTCTCTTACTGCTGAAGAGTGGGAAGATATGGATGAGCTGGAAAAATCTACTATCATGTTGTCTGTGTCAGACTCATTACTTTTCAGCATTCGTGAAGAGAAGACAGCTTGGGGAATGTGGCAGAGATTGCAAGACTTGTATGCCCAACAAAGTGCCTCAAGCAAAGTGTATTGGTTGAAGAAACTCATAGGTCTTCAGATGAAGGAAGGGGCTTCTATGACAGCCCATCTAAATGAGTTTAATGGTATTGTCAGCCAGGTCATCAATCAAAAGTTGGCAATGGACGATGAGTTCAAAGCCACTTTTCTGTTATGCACTTTGCCAGAGAGTTGGGACACATTCAGGACAGCCACTAGCAATTCGAATGCTATGCTGTCATATGCAGATGTTGAGGGTGCTCTTCTTCAAGAAGAGATGAACAGGAAAAACAACTCTGTTGGAAAGTCCAATGCAATGAATGCACGTGGGAGATCCCAGCAAAGGGGTAAAAGCCAAGAAAGGGGAAGGAACAAGTCTCGCTCCAAAAAGGATTTGGAATGCCATTATTGTGGCAAGAAGGGACACATTAAAAAGCAATGCTACAAATGGAAAAATGATCAAAAAGAAAAGGGAAAAGGCAAAGACAAAGAGAAGGATGAAGCCAAAGATGTAAAGCCAAAGGGCAAAAGTGGAGTCAAGATTGAAGAAATCAATGTGTCACATGCAGGTGGCAGTGAGGATGAGGTCCTATTTACTTCTTCACTTGATGCCCATTCACTTCTTACAGGTGGTCATGGTATGCACTCATGGATCATTGATTCAGGTGCCTCCTTTCATGTCACAGGTTGCAGAGACTTGTTTGTCAGGTATACTGCTGGCAATGAAGGAGTGGTTTATTTGGGTGATAACCATGCATGCAAGATACTTGGCAGAGGTGATGTGAGGCTTGTGTTTTCAGATGGCTCACAGCTTATGCTCCATGATGTCAGGCATGTGCCTGAGATCAAGAAGAACCTGCTTTCTACTGGACAGCTTGATGATGCTGATTATGTTACCACATTTGGTAGTGGAAAGTGGAAGATTAGTAAGGGCTCACTGGTTGTTGCCAGAGGCTCTAAGGTGGACACTCTTTACTTTATGCATGCAGGTGTTTGTCACCATGCTAATGTAAATGCAACCGAGCTGCCGGAAATTTCTATGTGGCATAGCCGGTTGGGACACATGAGTGTCAAGGGAATGGAGCAATTGTCTCGTTTGGGTTACTTGCCTTCTCTAAAGTTTTCAAGTTTTCAGTTTTGTGAGCATTGTATATATGGTAGGCAACTACAGTGCCCCCACAAGAAAGCTCTTGGACAGAAAGATGCTCAGTTAGAGCTTGTGCATACAGATGTATGTGAGATGCCTCAGCTTTCTTTGGGAGGGGCAAAATATTTTGTGTCTTTTATAGATGATGCCACACGCAAGGTGTGGGTTTATCCTCTTCGTTTAAAGAGTGATACATTCTCAGTGTTTGAGAAGTTTGTTGCTCTTGTTGAGAATCAAACTGGCAAAACACTGAAGGCTTTGCGTTCCGACAATGGTGGAGAGTACATGTCCAAACAGTTTCAGGACTTTTGTGATGCTAAAGGCATCAAGAGGGAGCTCTCTACTCCTTATGATCCTCCACAAAACGGGACAGCAGAGAGGATGAACAGGACCATACAGGAGAAGGTCCGTTCTATGTTGTCACATGCTGCATTACCTCATGGTTTTTGGGCTGAAGCTATTATGACAGCCGTTCACCTTATAAACAGGTCACCTAACACGAGGCTTGGTGGGAAAGTGCCAGAAGAAGTATGGACAGGGAAGCCTCCGTCATACAAGCACTTGAGAGTGTTTGGTTGCGTTGCGTACGTGCACATACGCAGGGAAATGCGCACCAAACTTGATCCCAAGTCTCACAAATGCATATTCCTAGGATATGGTGACAGAGGTGAAATGGGGTATAGACTTTGGGATCCCATGAATAGAAAGATCATACACAGCAATGATGTCATTTTTGATGAAACATGCATGTATAAGGAGCCTGCAAGGCAACAGGAGCATGGCAGAGTCATCTTTGATGATGATGGACATCATGGACAACAACAAAGGGCTGTAAATCAGCCATTACAGCAGGAAAACCAGCCCTTAAATGGTGCTGAAAATGGTCCAAATGGACAGCCAGAGATGGCAGAAGATATCCCTATGGATATACCACAGTTAGAAGAAATACCGGGCATGATTTTTCAGCCTTATGGCATGGAACAGGAGCCACCAATGGGTGATATGCAGGCTGGACAGCAACCTGCAAATGATGGTCATTGGGTACGGAGGTCCACTAGACCCTCCAGAGCCCCTGACAGGTTTGTTCCAGGGGTTGACTACTTGATGCTTACTGACTGTGGGGAGCCCTCATGTTATAAGGAGGCTTTACAGAGGGCAGACAAGGCTCTTTGGGAGCGTGCCATGAAGTCAGAGATGGATTCTCTGCATAAAAATGGAACTTGGAAGTTGGTGCATTTGCCTGCAGGCAAGAAGGTTTTGCCATGCAAGTGGGTATACAGGCTCAAAGTTGCACCTGATGCAAAGCCAAGATACAAAGCCAGGTTAGTGGCTAAGGGCTTTAAGCAGGAATATGGTGTGGACTTTGAGGAGATCTTCTCTCCAGTGGTCAAAATGACCACACTTAGAGCTGTGTTAGCTTTGGTTGCGCATGATGATCTGGACTTGATTCAGATGGATGTGAAGACTGCTTTTCTTCACGGTGATCTCCATGAGGAGATATATATGCAGCAGCCAGAGGGTTATGCAGTGAGTGGAAAGGAGAAGCTTGTATGCAAGCTGAAAAAGAGTCTTTATGGGCTCAAACAGGCACCAAGGGAATGGTATCATAAATTTGATACATTCATGAAATCTCAGAAATTCAGGAGAAGTGACATAGATCACTGCTTGTACACCAAGAAAGCTTTGGATGGCAGTCTATTGATTCTCATTTTGTATGTTGATGATATGTTGATTGCCGGGAAATCTCGTAAAGAGATGGATGCCCTGAAGAAGAGGCTGCATGAAACCTTTGATATGAAGGATTTGGTGATGCAAATCACATCTTGTTTATGCGGATACTTCGGGACAGAAATCAGCATGTGTTGTATTTGTCTCAGAAGGAATACATTGGCAAAGTCTTGCAGAGGTTCAATATGGATGGGGGGAAGAAGACTAGTACTCCTTTGCCTCCATATGTGAAACTCAGTGCTATGGACAGCCCACAGTCAGATAGAGACAGGGCTGATATGGCCAAGATTCCGTATGCTTCAGCTTGTGGCAGTCTCATGTATGCCATGGTTGCTACTAGGCCGGACATTGCATTTGCAGTGGGAGTGGTTTCTAGATACATGGCCAACCCTGGCAAGAAGCATTGGGAAGCAGTGAAAGGTGTCATGAGATACCTGAAGGGCACACAGGATATGTGCATTTGCTTTGGCAAACAGGATGCATTAGTGCATGGTTATACGGATTCGGATTATGCCGGTCATCTAGATAACCGGAAGTCTACTACCGGTTATGTATTTACATTCACAGGAGGTGCTGTGTCATGGATATCCAGGATGCAGAAGTGCACAGCCTTATCTACTACACAGGCCGAGTATATTGCAGCCACAGAGGCTTGCAAGGAGGCATTATGGCTATCTCAGTTAGTGGTTGATTTGGGCTATACAGGGGATATTCCATTGTTGCATTGTGACAGTCAGAGTGCCATCCAGTTGGCAAAGAACCCTGTCTTTCATGCAAAGACGAAGCATGTGGATGTGAAGTATCACTTCATCAGAGAGGTGATAGAGAACAAGCAAATTCAGCTTGTTAAGATTCATACGGATGACAACCCGGCTGATCTGTTGACAAAGAGTTTGCCTCCGGAGCGGTTTGCTCATTGCAGACGCTTGATGGGCATTGGATGAGGCCATTTTCAGCCTTGATATGGCCTTGTATATTATCATGTACATGCTGATTTTTTCTTTTCCTTTACTTAAGGGCACTTTGCCTTTAAGTGGGAGGTTGTTGGGGTAAAGGCGTTATGCCCACCCTTATAGTGTGTACAAGCCCATAAGTTATAGTACATAGTACACTTAGTACTTTTAATGTACTAAGTGCACTATGTGTACTAGTGCAATATACATGTGTGATAGGGGAGTCACACACTCATGCTATTGATGAGTTGACTTATCCCCACAACTCTCTCTCTCTCTCTCTCCCTTGCTTCTCTGTGTATGTCTCCCACATGACCTAACCCTAATACTCTCCCATCAAGCATTACCTGATGCTCAAGAGGGGGGTAGCACCTCCACTCCCTTGATACAGACAGGCTCAGATGACATCTAGAGGTCGCTTGGTGCAGTTTTTATCTCACCCGAAGGTACTGATGGCTGACAGTTTATGGGACTTCTATGATATATGTGTACTAGTCACATGACATTTTGTGGATATGTATGATTCACAGTGGTATACAACTTGAACTATTACTATGCCATTGGTTTGCAGTGAATGATGTTACATGTGCATGGCTTAGAGAGATTGGGACGCTGATCTTGCCATATTGTATATTTCACTTTGGATATTTTGCTGTATCACCAGAATGCAATCGAGGACGCTTGCCATTTTTCAAGAGGGGGGTATGTCATGGCCCTGTGAAAATGGAACAGCACAAGTGTGGGCATGGTGGTTGTTTGCTGAGTCAGAATATTGAATGATTCACATGGGGGGTGCCCGGACAGAGTTAATGATGTGTGGACATCCCTAGGTGTGAAGGGGGGAACTAGAACATTAAACTTTTAATGTTTATTAAAGTTGCCCCTAGGCCTTAGTGGCCCCTAGGGACTTTTAAAGTTTGGGGCCCTAGGATTATTATGGGGAGGAGGCCACTCCACTTTTGGAGTGTGTGCTTCTCTCTCCTCCCTCCCTCTCTTCTTTTTGGGAAAAAGAGTCGTGGAGGATTGATGCGCTTGTTCTCATGCGTGGAAAAGCTGAAGAGAAGGGGTCGACTGCTGATTAAGGGCTGCTGCTGCTGACTTCTGTGTGCTGGAGCAGGCCGTACAGCAGCCGTACAGGTCTGTACGACAGCAAGTACTGCTGTGGACAGAGGCGGCGCTGAACTGTGGGACAGAGACAGGCTGCAACAGGCGGCTGCAGCTGCTGAACTCAGGCTGTACAGGCTGTACGACTGCAAGTACAGTTCTGTACTTCTGCAGGTACACTGTACGGCCAGATCAGGTGCAAGTACAGGTGCTGGGCATCACTGTTGCAGGCGGCGCAGGCGACCAGCAGCAAAACAGCAGGCGGCTACTACTGGCTGCGCAGGTACAGGTGTGTACAAGTGCTGGCTGCATGCAAGGATAGCTTCCGGCATGTATCCCGAGGCAGTACAAACTGGTACAGGGCTGTTTTTCAGATCTGTACAGTCAAGTACAGCATATAGTTGGATGCAAGGAGGAGGGTACAGACAAGTACGTACATGCGTGTGAAGCAGGGTTGTGGAAACAAGTGCCTGCAAGTACAGATTGGTACCGTTATCTTCTCCAGTGCTGATTCACGGGCTGATTTTGGTAAGCTCCGCATCTGTTCATCTATCTCTCTTTCTACTGCTTGATGTCTGTTTTGCAGATTTGAGTTATCTGGCCCCTTGTGAGAGGAGGGGTATGGCAGATTGACAAGGGTTGAGACAGAGTTTGGACACTACATGTATGTGTGAGCTGAGATGTTGAATCATGTACTTGAGTTATGCCAGATGTATGCTCATGGCTGCCCTGCTTAGTGGTCTTGGCTGATCAGAGGGAGGCACAGTGTGTTATTTTGAGACACAGATCTATGTGCATGGATCCTCTGTGCTAAGAGGGATTGTGGGCCGTCAGATTGGACATACAGGTGTAATCTCTTGGCTGATTTTTGTTGTACTCAGCCATTCATATTTTTTGGAATTGAATAAAGAAATACCGCAAGGGGCGCCAAGCTTTGGGGCCAACAGGTGTCGCCTTGTTTTCAGATTTGGGCACTCTAGCCCCAATCTTTTCTGTTTTCATATCTAGACTACAAGTGGACGGGTGACTCTGCTAGTCTACCGCACTTTGGTTTCTATCAGAGGCCGGTTTCACTCCCCGTATTTTTTCCCTATTTTTTCCCATTTTTCCTAGTGGTGGGAGGGCTGCCAGATGATGCCGGGAGCACCCCAGTGCTGGCCGACTGGATCTACATTAGTCATGGGCTTCAGGAAAGTCAATCTAGCGGCTCCACACCTCACAGGTGTTGCAGTCACTTGGTGGCAACATTGGTCCTGTTTGCACACAGACTCTTACACTGGCTTACCGGACTTTGATTGAGACACCTGAAGGCTTGAATTGAGTCCAATTCTCCCCTAATGCTTCTACTAGTATTGTAGTGATTTGGAAACTTTGACAAATCACTACGACGCGATAGGAGTTGTTGTGTCCAATTGTTGGACTCTTGTGGCCAATTTGAAGACCAGGTTTCTACCTCCACAGTACATGACAAACCTTGAAGATGAGTTCTACAAACTCACCCAGAACGGTTCCCCTATGCTCACCTACTCCAACAAGGTGATCACATCAGCTCAACAGTTGGGGAAGTCCAAGGAGGAAAAGCTAAAGCAGTTCATTCACGGATTGGATCCAAACATTCGGTTCCCCGTTCAAAATTTCGAACCTCATACTTATGATAGAGCTTTGACTCTTGCGTAGAAACATGAGATGATGCTCAATGGAGGCAAGCCCAAGACCGCTCCAATCACCCCCAAACCTCGGCAATAGCAGACACATACCACTCAGCAGAGCCTAGCGTCTAACCATCAAACAGGTAAGGGGGTTCCCAACAACAAGGATCAAGGAGCGGTACTTCAAGGAGAAACGTTGTTTTTTTTGCCACCACACGAGGCATGCAAACTACCAGCCTCTACAGTGGGACCGCCACAGCTGTACCACCCCCTCCACCCCTGCTCTCAACCACCAATGCTGTTCAACTTTGGCCCGCTTTGAATGTGGTACCCGCAATGGTAATAAGTAAGAGGGCGGAATTGAGGAGCATCAAAAAGGTCTTATTAGAGCTTATGGCGCAGCGAAGGTGTCCTGCATTCAGTCCAAGGCAAAGAAGCTCAGTCTCTTCCCTAATTGGCCTTAGGCCCAAGATCCTCCCGTAGTTACTGATTTTCGTCCGCCCGTAGGTGCTTAATTATCCGCCCATAGGCAATGCCACCAAGGAAGCACCAAGGTTGAAGGGGGGTTTTGAACCCAAGACCTCTTGGTCCTAGACAAACACCTTCACCACTTGAGCTATCACCTCATTGGCTAGCTCAGTCTCTTCAGGAGTATTCAGCACACCAACCCTCAAACTCGGATCGGTGTATTCTCTCGAAGATAGCTTCACAGTCGCCTACAGTTTATGCACAGTTCTGCCCTACATTTGGTCACTTTGTCCTTGCATTTGGCGGTCGGTCAGTCAGTCAGTTTGTCTACCCAATCTTGTGGACACATTTCAGCTTGTATACAGTTCTCCAGAAGAAGAAATAAAGCAAATACTCCTACTTGCAAGGGGGGCCCCTTCAGTGGGTAATTCGGGACCCCATCTGGTGTCGTCCTTACTACATCTCTTTCATATTCATGTATGTTGTTTTGAAGGATTGCTAAAGACTCACTAAACTCAAGCTTAAAGAAGGCTTCATTGTTTCACACAATCCTAGCTCGGCGCATGCTACAGCTTCCATCTGTAGAGGAGAATTTGCTCGGGCTCGATGACTTCAACTTCGTCAACCATCTCAGGTTGTTGCTCATCTGAGACCACCTACAAAGCTAGTCCAACACAAAGCTTCAACCAAGAAACATGGAAGACGTTGTGCATAGTCCAACTGTCTGGTAGCTTAAGCTTCATGGAGACATCACTGATCTTATTGATGATCGGAAAAGGACCAAAGCTTCGAAAGGAGAGCTTGGGACAACGCTTACCCACTTGCTTCAATCTCTGCTTCATGATCCAGAATACACCCAATCCACTTCTTTGTAGCTGACATCTTCTTGTCTTGTTGGCTTGCCTAGTGTATGCTTCCTGAGCTTTGGCAAGGCGCTCCTTTACTCACTCAATGATTTTTGAAAATGTTTATGTGATCTTGTTGGCCTCTAAGGAAAGCGACACCATCAGCTTGCAAGTGGGTTACCTATGACTACGGGGACCTACACACGACTCTGTTAGAAGTCATCTCCTGTCTTTCTGTAGACACCAGGGCCTTTGTTGTGGGTGTGCCCGCCCTTGCAGGTGTTTTCTCATTTTTCCTCACTCCCCGTATTTTTTCCCATTTTTATGTGGCTTGGATGGCAGTCCTAAGCTGGCAAGAGGCTCTATCTTCTGGCCGACTGTACGTGCATGTACCCGACCACAGATGTATGCTGGCCGACTCAGACAGCTGGCTGACTGGTATATGTGGCTGGTCATGGAGATGCTGAGCCTGTCGGCTGCCTCTACAGCAAGCCGCTTTGTGTATACAGAGCAAAGTTACACGCCTCTATCTCTCTCTCTCTCTTGCGCTGTTGTTTTCTGCATTGCGTTTGCTCTTGTGTTCCCAGATCTGGTCATCATCTCCGCTGTGTATTCTGACATGGTATCAGAGCCATAGGCTCTAGATAGTTCTTGGGATTTGTGTGAGCAAGAGGGGGACTGTTGTGTTGCTGATTGGTGGACTGTACAAGACTGTTTGGGAAGAGAAGCAAGAGGACGGCGGGCTGATTTGCTGGACAGCCACTTGTTTGCAGGTGTAAGTTCTTCTTTGTTCCCACCCACCCACCTTTTTTCAGAGTACATCCCCGCAATGGCAGATCTGTTAGAGATGGCCGAGAGGCATGTGAAGATCCCTACACTCCCCATGTTCCCGGTGGACCGTCAGTTGGACGAGAACAACTACGGCATATGGAAGGTTATGATGGAATCTGTTCTGGAGTCTTACGACCTCGCTGATTTCGTCATTGTTGGGGTTCCACGGCGGGAAGTAGAGGAAGGGGAGTTACCGCCGATCGGAAAGGACCGGGAGGCACAGGCACAAATGTGGGATCGTGTCAACGCCAGGGTCCGTTCGTTTATCTTCCTCAACTGTGCACCTGGAGGTGATGGACGAGGTTGGAGGATTCTCCGAAACGGATACTCGGGAGTGGATTCTAGACAGTGGTGCTTCCAGGCACATGACTCCTTCCCGTTCAGATTTACAGGATCTCTGCAGGTATTCCGGTCACATTCTTACTGGGGATACATCCACTATCCCAGTTCACAGTGAGGGCAGGATGGAGATAGTTCCCGATGGCAGAGGGGGAAAGCATTCCTCCCAGGTGTTGTATGTTCCGTCACTTGGTTTTCATCTGTTGTCAGTGCATCAGGTTTGCAAGACTGGCATACGGGTGGAGTTTGATGAGCATTTTGTTGCTCTCCAGGACAAAGCAACAGGCCAGGTGGTTTGGGAAGGCGGAGTGGAGAATGGAGTTTACAAGCTTTCAGCACTCTCTCTCCCAAGTCCTCAGGTTTGTGATGAGTGGCAGTCTGGTAATGGCCACTTAAGTGTGGATACGCTGCAGGTGCAGGCTTTCCGAGACTAGATGGAGGATAGCTTGCCAGTTGATGGCAGCAGTTGGCAGGAACTTTCCAGTACTGATGTTGGTGGTTCTTGCGTTCGTGAGTCAAAGGAAACTAAACAGGTAACTTATGCTCTAATGTCTCGTAGCATTCCGGACAAAGAAACTCCTGTAGATGAGGATGTTCTTTCCACCGGGACCTCTCAGAAAGCCAGGCAGGTGGCAGTTGATTACTTGCAGAAGGAGGTGGATTCTCCAAGCTTTGTGGTTCCGGATTCAGAGGGGGTGGTTGACAGGTTTCAGAAGGCCTCACGTGGTCTTCAACAGGTTTCCAAGACTTGGCTTTCCACCGTAACAGGTGTAGATCCTTGTGAGCAGTGTGAAGCCTCTTTGACTCAGAAGCAGAATGGTTCATTGATTTGGTTGATGGACACCAGATTGGACAGGAGCTTCCTGATGAGGCAATTGAGCTCATGGTTCCAGATGACTCTTTGGGAGGCAGGATTGCGTATCTTGTGGTTTCTGCAGCATGCGAAGGATCATGGACTCTTTTACACAAGAGGGGGATTGATTGATGGAGTCCGACTCCTCGGTTGGAGTGACTCGGATTGGGGAGGAGATCCGGACACGACGAGATCTACTTCAGGCCCAAGAGCAGTATTATGGAGCAGTAAGAGGCAGCCATCTTTTGCCTTGTCGATGACAAAGGCAGAGTACCAAGCTGCTTGTGATGCTACTTGTGGGGTGGTGAGGTTGCAAAGGTTGCATGGAAGGATTGGGCTTCCACTAAATGAACCCACGGTCATCCAGAGGCACTTTGTTCGTGAACAGTTCGTTGCTGATGACATCTTGCTAGAGTTCTGTTCGACGAAAGAGAGTACGGTGGACCTCTTCACGAAGTCGCTATCTTAGGATTTGCTCAGGCGGCACCCCAGCTCCCTGTGGTTGGTTTCACAGCCAAGAGCTGAGAGGGGGTGTTAGAAGTTATCTCCTGCCTTTCTGTAGACACCAAGGCCTTTGTTGTGGGTGTGCCCGCCCTTGTAGGTGTTTTCTCATTTTCCCTCACTCCCCGTATTTTTTCGCCATATTTTTTCCCGTTTTTATGTGGCTTGGATGGCAGTCCTGAGCTGGCAGGAGGCTCTATCTTCTGGCCAACTGTACCTGCATATACCCGACCACAGATGTGTGCTGGCCGACTTAGGACAGTTGGCCGACTGGTACATGTGGCTGGTCGTGGAGATGCTGAGCCTGTCGGCTCCCTCTACAGCAGGCCGACTGTTGTATGGGGACCATATAAAATGGCCCCACAACCCTTGCCACATAGTGTATCATTCCGCGATCTTCTTTGTGTATATAGAGCAGAGTTACACGCCTCTCTCTCTCTTGTGCTATTGTTTTCTGCATTGCATTTGCTCTTGTGTTCCTAGATCTGGTCATCATCTCCGCTGCGTATTCTGACAGACTCAACCGGACCCTAAACCTAGATGGCATCCAGCGAACTTGTCCCTAGACAAGGGCTCATAACATGCTCAATGCCCATTAAAACGGTGTCCTTAATGTACTAGGTTAGCCAAATGTCCACATGGCACCCTAGTCCAGCAGGTGTGCATGTGACATGACCCCTATGGCCCAATTTAACCATCACAAAACCCCGTGCTACTAGAACTCATAGAGGAGTAGGCCAGCAAGGGGTCTCACAAAATACTTGACCATAAATGCAATTAAACACTCAAGTTGGCCACACCCTTAAACATATGCCACTTAATTCCACAAAAGTGTAAAAGAGAGATGTGCACATCTCACTGACCCCCCTTGGAAGATTTTATTACCCAAGGAGAAAAATATCATGCACAAGCTTCAAAAAAGGCCCTCAAAGCTTGTGCATGATATTTTTCTCCTTGGGTAATAAAATCCTCGAAGGGGGGAGTCATCCCATTCTGGCCTCTATGTGGTGTCAGATGTGCACATCTCTCATTTCCACTTTTGTGGAATTAAGTGGAATATGTTTAAGGTTGTGGCCAATTTAAGTGTTTAATTCCATTAATGGTCCAG
Source organism: Cibotium barometz (assembly GCF_041138505.1). Classification (NCBI taxonomy): domain Eukaryota; kingdom Viridiplantae; phylum Streptophyta; class Polypodiopsida; order Cyatheales; family Cibotiaceae; genus Cibotium; species Cibotium barometz. The sequence goes on from NC_141079.1 coordinate 1,152,730, forward strand.
TGTTTTGTGAAACCCCATGCCAACCTAGAGCTACATTTTTAAAACATGAATAAAGATTCACAACAAGGATCGCATGCCTTCAAAGCCATTGAAAATTTAACATGTTCTTTCATTGTCCCGTCACCCCTATGTGGTCTCTTTGTTCTTTTGGCTACTTAAGACCATTGGTTGATGAAGCCACTAGGCATACACATGTGTTAGGTGCCATTGGAGCACTGTGGTTGAGACATAGAAGTATTGTTTATGTGATTGCCCAGCACCACAAAAACTCTAGAGGATTTGATGGCTCATGGTATTTAAGCAGGCCCACAGCATGTATCCTTTCTCATTTGGAGCTCTAATGCACGAAAGAGACAATCCACTTCCAGGATGACAGTCATGGGCCTCCTTACTTCTTAAACAAAGATAGTGAGCTCATTTTGGCATGAATCTTATCGACACTCTTTAAGATCATTGACAAAGGTAACCCATGAGAATCAAGGGCTACCCCAGGAGCTTCAAACAGCAAGGGTAAACATTGAAAATCAAGGGCTGCTCAGGAGCTTTTAATGACTTTCATCCGGATGCAGGAAAAAGCCACCAGAAAGACCCTCTTTGGCAATGCACGCCATTATTATGGTCATTCTCCATCATGAAGTATCCTCCCTCTAAAACAGCTGCCATGGAAGGACTCTGCATTTCATTGCCCCACATTACCACAAAAGAACCTCCTCTTGCAGGAATAAAGCCTTATGTGACATTAATGCACCCAATCCTTAGCATAAGGTCTTATGGCACACATGGGCATGGAAAGTTGTAGATTTAGACATGCCCCAGATTTTCTACGAATGTTTTAAATAAAAACCTTATGATGTTTACCTGCCTCAACAACAATCTGCCTTTGGTGGAGTAGAACAAAACTGACCCCTGAGTTGTGCCGAGGGCGAGGACAGACCATCCTTTGAAAAGCAGCCATTCGATGGCCTTGATTTGATGCCCTTCTTCCCATCTGGGCAAGGAGATGGTGACAACAGGCGATGTGCTGGCTTCACCCCATTGGCCCTTGCATCTCACAATCATCACAGCTCTGGGCTTTGCCATGGCCAGGAGGTGCTTGGACATGGCCAATAACACCAAAGAAGAGGGATCTTTCATCCAGCCTTCAAATCCTGCTCCTACAGAGCCATGGTACTGTGTGGGTTGCAGGCTCCTTGAGTACATCTTTGCCTTTGTAGCTTCACAGAAAAGGTAAGGGTGATGAGCTGATCCTCTATAATGAGAAAAAAAGACATGGACCCATGAAACTCCAGGTAGAAAGGATTGAGGGCAGCATGGCTTAGAACTCAGGCAAGCTCCCCGCACCTTTGCCATCGTTGTGAAGACTTCTTCTACACCTGTGTTTTCCTCTATAATGAGAAAAAAAGACATGGACCCATGAAACTCCAGGTAGAAAGGATCGAGCGCAGCATGGCTTAGAACTCAGGCAAGCTCCGCGCACCTTTGCCATCGTTGTGAAGTCTTCTTCTACACCTTTGCCACCTTCTTCACTTCTTTCTGCCTAAATGCATGGTTCCTAGTCCCCACCCATGCTGGCCAGGACGTTGTCTTGAAATGGAACTGGCCCAAAAACGGCCCAATGAGGATTTTCTTCAACAACCTCACACTCAAGGTTGCCTTTTCATGTAAACTTAAAGGATTTTTTTTTCTCTATCGTATAAGGTTTATCAAGTTTTTTAAATCATATCCTACACCCAAGATAACAAATTAAAGATAACGGACACGCGTCAAAAAGCCATGCTGAATTTCACATCAGCATCATGACATGAATCTATCAAATTTTGTGTGTCAAATGACCAAAACCTTAAAGAAAACATTTCTCAACTATCATAAACTTGCAAGTTTCATCCATTTCGTGACAAATTTGATGGGAAAGGCTCTCTCTCTCTCTCTCTCTCTCTCTCTCTCTCTCTCTCTCACACACACACACACACACACACACACATCACCATAGACAAGTATAATAGGGTCTCCCTTGCAAAGTATGAGAGGGTCTCTCTTGTAGGAGTAGTACAAGAGGTGGGGGTGCGGGGGGTAGGGAGTGGGCTCCTTTTGTCTGTAAGAGGTGACCTGAGATGCACACACACAAGAGAGGAGCATGGGGATCTGAACGGGGGAGGAGGGAGCCTGTGTTTGCTTATCTGTTTACATGAATAGTGAATGAAGTGGGAAGATAGGGGAGGGAGGTGGGAGGAGGCGCGGCTACACGCAAGGGTGAGGAGAGGGGAAACAGATGGGGGAGGGTCTAAGGTATGGGGATGGTCACTAAGGGAACTCGATAGAGGGAGCTTTTCTTGGTTGTCCTCTCTCTCTACTTAAACAATCTCTCTCTAACTATTCCCACCACCTCCCAGCCCAGCCCCCTACACCACCAACCTTGCTCCTTCCTTTCTCTCTCTATCTATTACCATCTTCCCTTCCTCTCCTCTCCTCTCTCCAACCATCTCACATCTTTTTGTTGCTCTTCTCTCTCTATATCTGTCTCTTTGCTCACTCTCTCTATCTACCATCCCTATCTCTACCCTCTCTCACCCCTGCCTCATATTTTTCACCCATTCCCTCCCCCTTTCCATACCCGACTCCTTACTCTACACATGCCTCTCTCCTCCCCACCCATTCCTTCACTCCCACACAGACCGTCTCCCCCCCTTTCTCAGTCGACCCCGACCCTCTACCCCTCATAGCCCACCCAAATCCTCATGTCCTCACCAGCAGGCTCATCCTCATCACCGACCCCACCTCACAGTTCTACTCCCTCCCCCACCTATCTACAGACGACGGACTTCACGAGATTCGACTTGCAGCTCAGAGTCCTCTTGGACCGATCCCAAGTTCAGGAGACGATTATAGCCTCTCTTGGGGCTGAGCTAGCCTCTTCCACGCTAGAGTCCTCACAGAGAGACATGCAGATTAGGGTACTGTGACAGAGGAGGCGACATACATGGACCTCCAAATTAGAGCCCTTACAGGCACGATTGGGACCCTCCGCACCGACATGCAAGTCCTACAGGCGTCACACAGGACTCTATCAGCCGAACTTCATGGCCAGACATATCAGATGCATGCCGTACAGACCAGGATCCAGCACTTGGATTCTACCCCGATAGTAGCAGCAGTTGCCGCGGTACAGGAGCAGATCACCACCCTCCAGTCGTCGGCGGAGGTCCAGCGGACCACACAGTGGGTGGACGTGGTTAGACGTTCACCCCCCACCCAGCACCCCACTATCTCAGCCACAGTGGTGGCAGACGCAGCAGAGGGCCGTTAAGGCCCTCAACATCAGGATCCATGGCATTCAAACACTCTCTGCAGTGACACCAGTGGCCTAGGCAGCAGTGACATTTGTATCCGAGACTCTGGGGGTACAGGACCACGAGGTGCTTGACGCACATAGAGCCGGCAGGGATCCCACCAGGCACCAGCCCCTAGTCATCCGATTTAGGGATGCGCAGGCATGACTGACGGCTCTACGCACAAGCCTTGGCGTCCCATTCCACCAAGACTACAATCGATTCCGTGAGAATTGATGTCCCATACCATCAAATTACCACCAAACCAATTGATGTGACATATAAAAAGGCTCTTTCCCCCCTCGAAAGATCACCACAAACTCTCGAGCAGTGGGATGTCGACGCATGGCAATAAAAAGAAGAGAAAACCATGCTTAGTAAGTTTAAGAACAGTTCTCTTCGATCAACTTCTATAAGGGCATTGAGCATTACATCTCAAGATTATACCCCTTCAGATTTGTTTGTCACTACAAAACAAACACAAATTTGTCCGAACAAAACTTTAACTCTAGCAAGACAACGCTCGCAAAAGTGGAAATTGAAATCTAGCGAGGCTACGCTCCCAGAGTCGAACACTAGTCATGTCTACAGAGTACGTTGCTAATGGGGTCATGTGATCAAGGCTACTAGCAGCAAACGCGACCTCAATCCCAGCTATCTTAAATGCCATTGACCAATTTTAGAAGTCATGACCATGGCAAGACTGCGCTTGCAAAAGTGTCTCTACGGACTACATTTGTTCGTCACAATGGACCACATCCAAGTAGACATTTTTCATTGGGTCTAAGCACATTGAAAATCTTCTTGTGGACTTTCAACAAGAACAATGTGTCTGATCTGCTCTCATATTTACTTTGTGGTAAACCACATGGTTAAACCACTAACAGAGAGAATTTATATCATGTATTTATGTCAACGAATACTTCTCGAACTACGCGAGAACATTACCATCGATTTCCCTCTTGCCACCTTAAAAAAATTCTAGTGCACTACGGCACAATGTGGGTAGGAGTGCACTCACGACGTGACACCAACATGTGCACGCCATGACATGACGTGTGTGCAAGACTGTCAGTGGTTCAGCAGACATGGGCACGCTACGGCACCCTTAGACGTACGTGCACCGCACGAGCAAGTGCGTTATGCCACAAATGGCCAGGGTGCACTACGGCACGACTGTGCCACACTTCTCCCAAAGATATAACTTCAAGTGTTGGTGGGGGGTTAGTGTGCTACGACACATATATTCGTCTACTACACCATGAATGCAAAGCATGTGCACTACAGCACGAATCAGACATGAGGGTATACGTACACTACGACACGATTGGGTTGGACTCTACCAATGCGTCCACAACTGGTACCAAACATTGGAGAATGCGGCATTGCACATATTCTCGCGTGCTACGGTCATAGATGTGTTCACTAGGCACAACGGCCATAGAACGGCTTTCTCTCGAAGGACTCGGCACTACGTCCGTGGGATTTGTCTCTCTCTTAGTACGCGGCGCTACGGCCGTATGCGGTGGGTCTCTCTCGTGGAAAACAGGCACTACGGCCACACGGCACGACGGCCGTGTTGGGTTTGTTTGCGTGGGGTGTACCATTGTTTTGTGTTTTTTTTTTAAAAAAAAATAAATAAAATAAAATAAAGTAACGGGCCGGCCCTCGCCGCTTCGGGCGTGGCCGCCGCCCGTGGGGAGTGTCCCGGCTGGCCGCCCGTTGCCAGATGTGCGCTGGGCATGCGTATATGTGGTATCAAGGGTTGGCCGCCTATATATATATATATATATTTTTTCACCAGCCAAGAGAGAGCGTTTGTTTGAATTTTTCATTTTTCAATTTTTATTAAAATTGAATAATGAAAATAAATTAAAAAATAAAGATTTTTTTTTTTTGGCCGCTGGTGGCCGCCTTGGTTGTGGCCCTGGCCGCCCGCTGGGCTGGCCGCCCCGCTGGCTGGCCGCCTGGGCTGGCTTGGCCGCCCGCTGGGCTGGCCGCCCCGCTGGCTTGGCCGCTGCTGGCCGCCCAAGGCTGGCCTGGCCGCCCGCTGGGCTGGCCACCGGGGCTAGCCGCCGCCCAAGGCTGGCCTGGCCGCCCCCCCTCAGACGGCGCACATGCGGCGGCTTTGCTTCCGGTGCAGTTGCAAGTAAGCGTGTACAGTGCAGTTCATCTGCCCTTGCAGACGACTCTCCGCAAGAGAGCTCACGTGGCAAAATGTCGACCCTGCAAGCGCAAACGAAGCCACCACTACCTCCATCTTCGTCAATGCCATTTTTCATGCCTTTTGCTGGTTTTCGCCCCACCTCAACAATGCGTGCACTCCTAAGCCAGTCGGCTGAGCATTTCGAAGCTCTTCGCCCACACAAACGGCTCTTTCCCCACTCAGCCCCTTCAAGGCAGTCAGCGCAAATCTCCATGGGCTCTGCGCCCCCCCCTTTTTTCCACACAGCTTCAACGCTTGGTAGACCTTCACGCAAGAAAATTTCAATCATATAGAAAAAAAACGAAAATTGCTTACTTGATTTTCCTTGCTGTGTGTGACGGGGAGAGAGAGAGAAAGAGAGAGAGTTCTTCCCCTCCATTCTTCCATGGCTGCCTCCCTCCACACCCTCCATTCGAGATAAGGGTGAGAAGATTGTGGATGAAAACCATCGAGTGGGCTCCGGTCCCCCGTTCACGCGCGGGCTCTCACGATTCCCTCGAACCACGCTCTGATACCAGTGTTACATTCCCGTAACGCCGCTACGGGCATTACCACAAGAGGGGACGGCCTCTGGCTCACCACCCAGCCATAGAGGAAGAATGAGGATTGCCCCTCATCCCCCAGGCTATATAGTGTGTGGCCTGCCGTCCACACTAGCCTGGCCGCCCATGACTCCGCATGGGCGTCCTCTCCCACTGAACCCCGGATATAGCCATCCGGTCTGCCGTCGGTCTCACAGGCGTTACAGCCTACGTGACAAATTGGTACGGATTTCTAAGATTTGGCATAAATAATAATGTTATGTTACCACAAATAAAGCTTCTAAGTAATAAGAAGAAAAGGGAATCTTTCTAAGGATCGAGATTTTGTGTACCTTGCCATGGTTGGACTTGAAAGTGCGATTTGCTCTCCTTGTTGCTTTGCTTCTTGTGTGCCCAAATAGTGCTCTCTCTCTTTCTTTATATCTCTCTCTCTCACAATGCGAGGTGACCAAATGAGCCTCTCAACTTCTTATGTAGCCTCATAGTTCCAAAAATAGTAGTTATTTAGTGTTTTAATTCTAGGATTTCTTAATCAAGTCCCACCTTAATTATGTATTAAGTTTAATGACTTTCTATATGATGGCCACATGCGCTATTAGGTTCTCATTTCTCATTTGTCAGACAAGGAGAAAGACATGAGGAGAGACATTCCGTTGGTCATTTCCCCTACACAAGTGGGTGGGAGCTCATCCCCTACCACCGCATCACATTCAAAGGGTCTCTCATTCTCATCCTATTCCTTGTCTCCTAAGGTTAAAAACTGAAAATAGAGATAGAGAAGTGGAAACTCCAAGCCATGGGCAATCACTAGGCTTATCTTTTACATCATATGAAGGTACAAGCACAAGAAGGAGTCCTTACTTTGCTTCTCTAAGTAAAGCCTCCACACCACAACAAGCAACAAATGATGATAGTGATGAACATGATGCCTTGGATACCATTGAGCAGTTGACATCATCTCTAATGTATCGAGGTAAGACCTACCATGGGTTGAAGTGAAAAGCATTCTTGTGTGCAGATAGACAATAAAGGGATGCAGTTAAAACAGAATATTGCAAGCAAGAATGTCTAACAAAGTTTGGATTGCAAAAGTTAAAGGCATTACGAACACGCTATTTTGACATGAGCAGTGGAGAGCAAGATGCACTTCTTAGTGGTTTGCTAATACCTTGTTTGCATGGAAAATTTGAATATAGCCTTGGCTCTGATTTGGTATGTAGGACAGCCTTTAAGGTTGCTTTGAGTCTTGGAAATGTACGGCTTGAGAGGGTGAACTGTAGGACCAAAAAATGGGGCAGACCGAAGCCGTTAGATCCTTTATTATCCATAGGTTCCACGGGGCAAAATGCTTTAACATGGCTTCATTGTTATTTTAAGTATCATGCAGAATGTATGCCGACAACAGGAAGGTTTAACTTATTTGACAATTTTACAAGGTCAGAGGTATTCTCATTGTATAGAGATGCTATGACAACTAAACAAGAGCAATATACAAGCTACTCTTATTTTACCAGGCTTTGGAAAACCTTCTTTGCCAACGTGACTATCCCACGAAAAGTTTAAATGGGTGTGTGCATTGTGTGTGCAAAGCTAAAAACAAGAAGAAAGGTTGCAAGTGATCCAGATGAGCTAAGGATAGTCAAGGATGCTTTGAGAATTCATAGGGAACAGCAAGCAAATGAAAGAAGGAAGACAATGGATCATAGAGGAAAGTGTTTTGCATCTCCAGAAAAGTATATTGGGCTAGTTATTAATGGAATGGACCAGAAAAAAACTTCTTGCCTCACTTTGCTAGGCTGCCTAAGGACATTACAGAAGACACACTTGTGCAAATGCATTTGGTTGGTTGCCTCGTATACAATGCAAATGCATTTGGTTGGTTGCCTCGTATACAATGCTCAAGTTCACCCAAGGGTTTTTTTTCACATATCCAAATATCCATAATGATCCAAATCTAACCATCACAATCATTCATTATGTGATATCTAATTGGGAAGGTGCATTGCCAAGCATATTATATTTGCAGCTAGATAACACTGCAAGAGAGAGTAAGAATCAAATATTTCTTGGATATCTAAGCATGTTGGTTTCCTTAGGGTGTTTAAGAGAGTGAAGGTGAATCTTCTACTTGTGGGTCACACTCACGACCACATTGCTCATATGTTTAGCACATTTTCAAAAAAAATATCTCGCCACAATGCATTTACTTTGCCGACCATGATGACACTTATAGAGAAAGCTTACACACCAAAGCCAATGTGGTAGAGCATTTGAAGGAGACAAATGCATTTGAAGGAGACAAATGGATTTCAAGTTTTTTTTTAATGGGCCAAGGATAGAAAAAAGGAGGTGCTTGGAGCAGTTGAATGATCTAAGTTATCAACATGCCTTTCTGATTAAACTTGTAAAAGAAAGTGGTTAAACTTTATTGTATGGAAAGATTTTCTCTACTGATGCACAGTGGCTTCCTTCAGGTGGCCTTAAAGTTCTCAAATTTATTCCAAACATGGTTATGCAAGCTTCAAAAATGGCACCCTTGGAAAGCTTAATGGAAAAAGGAGGCAAACAAGGTAGGTCGTGCTATGGACTTTCAAAGGTGCATTGCAGAGAGAAGATCACTAATCGAGAAGGCAAAGCAGTATGCAGGAGAGCAAGATGTAAAATGGTGCATTACAGAGAGCAAGATCACTAATCGAGAAGGCAAAGTAGTATGCAGGAGAGCAAGGTGGGACACGTTCTTTGAACAACAAGAAGAAATACTTGAAAGGAATATCAATAACTCATGGAATCTAACTACTATACTACCACGTAATGAGGTGGATATTTTGGTGTATGACTTTACTCTCACAAAAGTAGGCTACTTGAGAAAGTTAACCATTTCTATTTTACAAGAGAAGATCCCTTGCTTCAATACGGATAGAGAGAGAGAGTGAGCAAAGAGAAGGATAGTGGGAGAGAAGAGGAGGAAATAAAGAGTGAGCAAAGAGAGAGAGAGAGAGAGAGAGAGAGAGAGAGAGAGAGAGAGAAATGAAATTTTATTATTGTCTTCGAAGGACCATAACGAGTCCATGAGACACATGTCAAACATACATGAATACATTAGTCGATGCGCTCAGGAGCCTCATCGGAAAGCATAATGAAACTGAAATGTGTGAAACTAGAACTGAAACTGAAATGAAAATAAAAAAGCTATGCAGCATGCTATAAGTGTACATCATGAGAAGCATGTCATGCCATATAGGTACTCATGAGGGCTGGGCCCCCTCGTCAGGTGCACCATAATAGTAGAAGAAGTCGTGCCCCTCCACCTCTCCTCCCTGGATCAAGTGGATAATCTGGTCCCCGTAGAGTAGGCGACAATGGAGGGTCCCCCCTTGAGGTGTCTCTGTCTGAATGCCCGTAATAATGTCCTCTGGCATCGTGAGACCAGTCTCCTGTAGTGGCCTCTATGTAGGTGCTCTATGCGTCTCTGCTTAATCATCTCATATGTGCATCCTCGTGGGTACAACAGTGGTCTCTGCAGCCATGTCGGGTCCGAAATCTGTGGATCCTCCCTGTGAGTCTTAGTGTGGTCTGGTGGGCTGTGTGGCTCCTAGGTCTCTCGCGCATCGTGAGTTTGGTGGCCCTGCATCTGTCTAAGTCTCATGTCTCTGAAAGTGAAAGCCTCTCTGACGAATAGAGCTAGGCATCTCTGATCCTCATAGTTAATGACCTTGGAAATAGGGCCAAAGCCATCTCTAAAGAGACAGTGAAACCTCCCCCGGATCTCATAGTACGCTGGGCATCTGCATAAGAAGTGCTCCTGTGTCTCAACCTCGCCCATGTCACATATGGAGCATGTCCGGTCCTGTCTGCTGACTCTCCTACCTCTCCTCGTCTATCTCATCCTGCCTGCCTCAATCTCCAATCTGTGGGATGAAACTCTAAGTTGTCCAAAAGAGATCCTGAGTGCATGCGAGAGATGTATCCCCGTGTACCCTTGGAGGCTCAATGAAACCCTCGTCCGAGATCCTGAGAAAATGAATGCGGTATGCAGCCATCTTCACAGGCAAACATGTGGGGAGGATCCCTGTACAGAATGTGTAGAGCTGGAGTAGGTCCGCACGAATGACCTGACTGATCTGGTGTCATGATAAGTATAAGTGAGGAGCGTTGAGACTGTATCTGAATGGCGGAAGCCTGTCTAGGTCTAGGCCAAGCAAGTGAAACCATGTACGGAGTCTATGGAACCAGCATGTTTAAAAGTACCTGCATCTGCTAGAGCCTGGGATGAAGTCAAAGCAAGCCATGGAAGTGGGTGTGACCCTCTACTGTCTCCAAATCTGAGGATCCACTGGAGGTATATGATAATCTGGAAGGCTGCATCGAGGACCAATGGTGAAGCTCCAAACTCTGCCAATAAAATGTGGTGGGGTACCGAAGGCTCTGATGAGCCTGGAAAATAGTAGAACCTGTACCCTCTCGATCGCTCTTCAGTCGTCCAATCTGAGGTCGCAGGCCCAGAAAGGACTCCCATACATGGTGGCAGGTCGCACTAATGTGTCGAACAAGAGGGACTTCGTGTCCAGGTGCTGGAAATGAGACTAATGACATTGTCTCTCGAGATGCGCCAGTAAAGCATATCCTCTCCGCATTCTGTCTCGAGCCGCTGGTATCATAGTGAAGGAAGGCCCTGTGAGGACCACCCCCAGGTATGTGTAACATCTGACCAGCTCCACCTGCTCTCCTCCAAACATGAATCCCTCATGTCTCTGGAATGCTGAATAAGAGGTGTTGAAGATCATTACCTTGGTCTTCCCAAGGTTCACATTCAACTCCCTCTCCTGGCAGAACCTATGAAGAGCGTCTAGGTGCATCTGAAGTCCGTGTGTAGTGAACGAGATCAAGACCACGTCATCGGCATAAAGAAGAATCGGAATAAGAGCTCCTGCCAACCCCCCCCAAGGTCTGCATGAAAGTCTCTAGCTCGTTGATGTATAACCCGAATAGTGTAGGTGAAAGAGGACAGCCCTGTTTCACCCCTATCGTGCTATGGATCTCATCGGAGAGCCCGGTCCTGGTCCTGACTTTGCCTGTGACATGCTCATATAGTGCTACTATAGCCCACTGAATCTGCGTGTTGTATCCCAACTGCTAGATCCGGTGCAAGAGACGGTGTCTGGGAACAGTATCAAATGCTCTCTTGAAGTCTACGAAGCAGCAGTAGAGACGCTGGCTCCGTGATCTCGCCTCCTCCACCATGGCCCTGAGAGTAAAAATGTGATCCAGTGTGGTAGTAGTCCCTGTGAGTAAAAATGTGATCCAGTGTGCAGTAGTCCCTGTGAAATCCTGCCTGTCCCCCGTGCTCTAAGTCCTGTCTCTTCTGCTACCTGATCATTGATCTGGATCTCTAGAACGGATGCAAAAATCTTGGCCATGACGTGACCAATCATAATGGTCCTGTAGTTTGCTGCGTCCATGGGGTCCCCCGACTTGTGTATGGGTACTATAGTGTTAGTGAGCCATGTGGATGATGGGAGGCCTGTACAGACTGACTCGTTAAAGAGGCGGGAGAGGGTCGGGGCTAAGGCATCAATCCCATGGGCTACAAACTCCGCTTGTAACCCATCATTCCTTAGCTCTCCCGTTCTTTAACCGAGAGACAGCGTACCTAATGTTGGCGACAGAAAATAGGTTAGAAGATATGGGTGTGGAGTCCTTGGGTGGGTCCATGGTGGGCTGGTCAGGGATGTCATAAAGTGCGGAGGTGTAGGCAAACCAAACCCGGGGATCTATGAGCGGAGAGTGGGACTTGAGGTGAAGGAACCTTTTCCAGAAGTCCTTGGAGTCACAGCTAAAGAGTAAACTCCTGAGCTCCTCCTCATTCCGGATCAAGAACTATCGTTTCTTGCCTCTCGTCAATCGCTTGTAGTCCCGCCTGGTCTGTGCTAGGCAAGGTGCAAAGGTCTTCTCCTCGAAACGTAGGTGCCGACGCATGGCCCTACATTCGTCATCGTACCAACTGTTGCATGGGACCTTGCCTATAGGTGGGGGACGGGAAGAGTGGATGGTGACTAGGAAGGAATTGTGGGCTGCTGTGAGCATGGACTCGTGGACGAAATCCCATCTCTCCTGTGTGGAGTGTAGGGAATCGAGGTGGTTGGTGGTGATGAGCTGAGATAAATGGAGGCTGTAAAGATCGTCCAGAGAATGGTCAAAGTGAATCTCGAGGTATGGCTGTGGATCTGGATGTCTGGGTGGTGGCTCGTGTGTCATACGTGTGAGGGTGAACGTGATGTGTGAGTGGTGTGCAGATGGGAGTGGGTGTGAAACTCTAAGGCTATGAATGTCGGGGATGAGAGCTGGAGGACCCATGACGTAGTCAATGACGCTGCAACCTGTGTCCCCAAAGGGGAAGCATGTGGCTCTATGCGAAAGAGGCCATCTGTGCAAACCGTTATAGATAACCAGACTATGAGCAGAAAGAAGATCCAATAAACATCGTCCGTACGCCTGGTAACCTCTGCGTGAGCATCGTCACAATGTCGGTCTAGGTCCTGTGCCTGCATTGTATGTACGATGATGGGGTCCTCAATGAAGTCCAGGATCTCTGCCTGTCTGTCCTGCGTCCTCGCGTTGAAGTCTCCAACTAGGAGGACTTCCCCGCGGCTGGAAAACTCTAACACATCTGCCGATAGATCCTCGAATGGGGAGACTCCGGTTCCCATGGTAGCTCTAGCATATGCTGAATCACTAGGTGGGAAGTAGCACACTGCGACAAACAGATCTCTGAGAGGGGGTCTCTTGATGCGAACCCATAAGTATCTGGCATGTGCATCATGTCTCTCAACCGAGATATGTTGTCTGAGATGCTCTCTGAATAGAACCGCTACCCCACCCGATCCCTTGACATCGCCTGTCAAGCGTGTCTGGTCCCTGAAGGCGGACTCCCAAATGTAGCCTGTCATCACAAGCGGTAGTCCTCGCTCTGGACTCTGGTGTGTCTCTGTCAGGAACACTATATCTCTGCATGAGATGACCTCCTGGGAAGTTCCCCGGAGAGGAAGTCAAGAAACCATTGCAGTTCCATACTGCAACCCGGAGTGTGTCCTGTCGTCTGTGTGTCTCATGGGCCTCGTCCCGTCATGCAGTCGGAGCGGGGGTGGGGGCCGTGAGTGGCCTCCTGAGGGGTCCTGATATAAGACGTCCATCTTGTACCACTGCCCACTTGCCCTCCTTGCGGAGGGCATCTCTCTGTGTCAGGAGTGCCTTGCGCTCGGTGACCTGTAACGACGTCAGGTCCTCGTCCATGAAAACCTGTGGGTGATCCCTGCTTACAAAGTTCATGTGCGTGTAAACCCTATAAGTCGTATGACCCCTGGGAAATGAGTGGAGCATTTCTAGGATTTAATAAGGTTTTACATGGCAATAGTGAGTAGTATCTCACTCCAGATGAGCCTGGTTGTTGTTAGTATCGGATCCGACATATGAAGTGTACATAAACTTGGGCTGAGTTAGGATAGAAGGCTAAGCCGGAGAGCTTAGTGGTAAATCCTACTGTATCTGGTGAGTTTTGACTTAACCGGAGTGTTAAGAAGTAAACTCAAAGTCTGGGGCTGAACCGGAGTGTTCGGAGGCAGACATATCTTTTGTTAAATCGGAGAATTTAGCAAAAGATGAGCTTGGGGTGAACCATGGTACCCAGGAAAAAAGCTCTTCACACTAAAATAGTGCACAATAATTTTAGGGTGATAAAAATCCATCTCGCAGGAATGTTTTACAACTTTCCATAGATGATAGATGAGACCATGTACTTTACGGAGTTAAAGTACATAGGTGGTGACTTCGGCGCCACATTTTTTGTAGGAAGTCACCAGTGGTGTGGTTAGGTCGGCCGAGACTCCACAAGACCTATGCACTAGTTTTTAAATTGACCTCTATTATAAGGACGTCCAAAAATTCGTGTTGTAATACCAGACATTGTACTGCAATGTGCAATGGAGGGATCAATTTGTGTAGTCACTTCTTAGCAGAAAGTGACTTAATCATCTTATTATAGATGGTTGTATATGGTACTCCCACTCGGGGGAGGTATGCCATGGATACGGAGTTACTCACAGACTAGTATGGAGCTACTAGTGTGATGATAGTGGGTACGTAGTTACTCGCTACTAATACATAACTGCTAATAACATTAAGATCCTCGAGTGAAAGATACTCTAGATCCACATTTTAAATTACCGAACCACAATCCATAAGTATCGAGGTACTCATAAATATGTTGACGTTGCTCAAATCGAGGGACCGATTTGTTCGATGGTATGGAATAAGCAAGGAGAGTGGAGTAACTTAAAAGTTACACATCACTAGTCCTCGTGAGTTGTCGAGGTCATCCGTAGTTTGATGATCCCCTCTACCTATCAGATAACATTCAATTTTGCAAGCCCTGGCATTTAATCCGTAGTGATTATGAGTTGGGTGTGAGATATGGTTATGAAGTTCTTACAAGAGTACTCATTTATTTGCTAGTCATTGGTTATAGCTTGGTAGAGATTGCCACCTGTGATGGGTAGGTAGCTTTGCCGCTATGATGAGGAGGCAGCAAATAATGTTCTCATAGTTATACTTCATACCAACACCAAACAGGGATAGGATGAAATTCCTAAGTTCATCATCACGAAGTACTGTGATGTTTGCATTTATATTGAATGTATGATGTAATGAGACATTGGACTTGTGTAATTACCATCAATTATCTAGCAACCTATGGCTTCGCAGCAAGCTCAGTCATTATTTGTGGATTGATAATGTGGTTATTAGTGGTTTGGAATTTTCTTGATAGATGGTACAACCCACCCAAATGATTCATAAGTGTGTAACCGCTTATGAAGGGTAATAATATGCAACAATGAAGCACTTTGTTACAAGTGTGAAACCACTGATCTGTTGCAAAGCAGTTTATCAATAGTACCACCATATGTGCGTAGACACTATACCACATCTTCGTTGCAAGATGTTTAAAAGTTTCTTGGAAGGACTCAAGAATAAAATATATTAAACACGGTCTAGATTTATTCTTGGACCTATGACACTAGCGCGTAGTCCGCTTGAGAGTAGAGTTTTTGAGGACAAAAACCTTTCTTGAGGGAAAGGAGGGATATCCTCAAATATCACATAAACTCGAATAGTTGTGTGAGTCCAGACAATACTTGAAGGGTTGTGTCTGGTAATAGCAACAAAGAATTGTAAGTGATTGGATGTAACTCCAGACACCCGTAGTGGTGCAAGAATCCTTATCAAACATCTCCACATACTATATGGTTTGCTTGCATATATAGTATGGCATAAGAGATAGGAAGTTTGATTGTTATATTTGAATGGAAATTTTCAAAACTTACATTTACTCTGAGTTGGAGTGGAGTTTAACCATCCGTAGATTGATGGTAGTTAGAAACTCAACAAGATTCTAGAGCATATGCTTGTGCAAAGATGTTACTCTAAGAGAGAAAGTATCTCTTAGCTTTGGAACTAATCCTTGTGATGCATGATTAGATTGGCTCTAGTTTATTTCTCCTATGGTGGCTGTAGAGCTTTCCAACGAGAAGTTTTAACAAGTTGGTGATGCAACATGGTAGTGTAGTCTACAAATATCTAGTAGCATAGTCTAAGAACTTGAGCTACTAGAGTGCTCTCCAGTACATTAGCTTCTGTGCTAATGACATGATGCAAAATCAAGGTATGAAATACCAAATCATGGCTTGTGTGAGCATGATCCTGTCTTTACAGAGGTCTGGCGTGCTGTACGCGTACGCACTGTCACAGCCGCGCCCACCTTCCTCGCCGGCACGTAATGCTAGTCGGGAGAGACTGGCCGTAGGTGCGGCGGGTAGCGAGGCGAGAGTTAGTCCGGAGAGGCTAGCCGAGCCTTCGGGGTATAGTTTTGATAGTCTAAGTGCGGGTCACCCTGGGACTCAGAAGACCTATGCACTAGTAAAAAGACAGTTTTATTGGCCTAGTTTGTTTAAGAACGTCCAGACTTATGTGCTGAAATGCAGTAAGTGCCAGGTCAATAAACATGAACGTCTTAAGGTTAAAAGACTACTCCGTCCACTGGAGATTCCTCAAGGGAAATGGGAAACATTTCCATGGATTTCATTACCGGTTTACCCAAGACGAGTTGAAGGAATGACTCGGTGTGGGTGGTAGTGGACAGGTGAATTAAACTGGCAAAGTTTATTACCACGAGAAAAACTGTAAAAACGCCAGAGTTGGCAAAACTCTTTATTGAACATCTCTACAAGCTATATGGCCTGCCCGCAGATATAGTGTCGGATAGAGATAGAAAGTTCAACAGTCATTTTTGGAGGGAAGTCTTCAAAAAGCTGGATACTACTCTGAAGATGAGTACGGCAGATCATTCGGAGTCTGATGGTCAAACTGAAAGAGTTAACCAAATTCTAGAGGATATGTTGCGTTCTTATGTTAGTAAGAAGCAATCTAATTGGGAAGAGTACTTACCCTTACTGGAGTTTGCCTATAACAACTCCAAACACTCAGCGACGACTGGATTTACACCATTCATGTTAATGTATGGATTCCAGCCGAGATCTCCGATGGTTGTAGGCCTAGAAAAGGAGAAGATTCAATCTGTCAAGGATTTCATTGAAGATATGAATGATATGCTCAAAGCTGCACGCGAGAGCATTCGTAGTGCACAGGATCGCGCTAAAACATTTGCCTATAAAGGACGCAGACAAGTGACCTTTGCAGAAGGTGACTTTGTATTTTTAAAGGTTCCTGCGCAGTCAGCAACCATGAAAACGGGAAAGTGTGATAAACTTTCTCCTAGATATTGCGGTCCTTTCAAGGTTCTTAAGAAGATTGGGGACATAGCATATAAACTTGAGTTACCGGAGAGTTCTCAAGTCCATCCTGTCTTCCATGTCAGTAAACTGAAGAAATCAGTTCACGGGTTAGAGAACGCAGATTCTCCAGAGATTTTGGTGGACTTGATAGAGCCACCAAAGATACCACACGAACCGAAAAGGATTCTTGGGTATCGAGACAAACAAGCCCGACATAAAGTGTACCAGGAGGTATTTGTTAAATGGACAGATAGGGATGAGGAGGTGTCAACCTGGGAACGCCGTATTGCAATTTCCAAAAGGTTTCCCCAGTTTGTTTTCGAGGACGAAAACTCTTCTTAAGGGGGGGTAATGTCACGTAGGCTGTAACGCCTGTGATGACCGACGGCAGACCGGATGGCTATATCCGGGGTACAGTGGGAGAGGACGCCCATGCGGAGTCATGGGCGGCCAGGCTAGTGTGGACGGCAGGCCACACACTATATAGCCTGGGGGATGAGGGGCAATCCTCATTCTTCCTCTATGGCTGGGTGGTGAGCCAGAGGCCGTCCCCTCTTGTGGTAATGCCCGTTAGCGGCGTTACGGGAATGTAACACAATTGTACATAAAATCTTGAAATTTGCACCAAGATTGTGTGCACTTTCTCTAGTTGATGTTGTGGCCTGGAGCGCCATGATGTTATGGGATTGTGGCGATCCTTGAGCATGGGGGATGCTTTAGGGGTGCTAAGGGAGTATGTACACAGTTCTCTTTGAGGTTTGGTACTAAGGGTGACTCCTCATTGATTTAGATTGAGTCAGGGAAGATGATGACCACTGTTGGTGAAATGTCCATGGTTTATTTTGACTAGTTTTTGATGGTGTCAGCTTGTGACATTAGAGGGTGCAAACAATGTTGTTGACATTAGAGGCATGGGTTTGGGTATCCATATTTCACGTTTGAGGTTATGTTTGTAGAGACTTGGGACACGGTTTTCTTGATCTTGGACCCCAGATGAAAGGGTTTCCTTTGTAGAAGCCTTGAGATTCTAGTAGCTTTATTGGGATCCATTGAAGTGTTGCTTATTGGCATTGGGTATTGAGGTCATCACTTGGATTTTTTTAGCTTAGGGGATTATGGTGTAGATTTTTGGCACCCAAACATAGGGTTCTTCCTCTTAGAAGCCTTGAGCTTATAATACTTTGATTGGGATCCAACGGGGCTCTGGTTAAGAGTAGAACATCTTTTCTTGAGGGTACTGTTTGGTAGGTTTTTGCTTAAAGGTGGGTTTCAACCTTGCCAAGTCTATGCTTTAGTGCCAAAGAGCATACATTGGCTAGCCAGGGTACTCTTAGATACCTTCTCTTGGGGAGAGGGTACTCTTAGGTACCTTCTCTTGGTTGGGGAGAGGGTACTCTAAAGAGAAGGTACTCTTTAGAGTACCTTCTTTTGGCTAGCCAGGGTACTCTTAGATACCTTCTCTTGGTGGGGAGAGGATAATCTTAAGAGTATCCTGCCTTGGCTAGCCATGGTACTCTTAGGTACCTTCTTAGTGACCTCCCTAAAGATCTATTGAGGTTGATGCTTAGGGGGGTGCTCTTCATCTCTGTCGGTGAGGTTTTTGGATTTCCACTATGGTTACGTGAAGGGATGGCCGACACATTGAGAGTGTTGTGTGTTAGGGGTTACTTGAAATGACAGTGTGTAATTGGATGATAAGGCTTGGGATATTAAAGGGTTCAGGGTGTTCTCATCATCACCAAGGGTATGGTAACCATTCCACGGGGTGTCCTCCTTCACCAAGGGTGCGGTAATAACCACTCCACGAGATGTCCTCCTTCACCAAGGGTACAATAATAACCACTCCACAGGGTGTTCTCCTTCACCAAGGGTATGGTAACCATTCTACGGGGTGTCCTCATCACCAAGGGTGTGAGAACCACGAGGTGTCCTCCTTCACCAAGGGTATGGTAACCATTCCATGGGGCGTCATGAGTATGATAACCATTCCATGGGGTGTCTTCATCACACAGAGGGTATGATAATCATTTCGTGAGGTGTCCTCCTTCACCAAGGGTATGGTAACCATTCCTTTGCGAGGTAGCTTGAGTATCATGGATCTTCTTTGCTAGCTGACTATGATAATTAGTGGACGTGATCCATCCCCTTTCGATGAGAATTATGCATTCTCTCATTGTACATGTTCTGGTGGGAGGGTCACATAAACATGTAGGTTTAGATCCAAAAAAACCTTGCTTCAAGATAATCATTGGTTATGGATTGGCAATTGTTTACCGTGGGTGATGGTTACAGATGGCATGAGGGGTGGGTGGCCTAATGAGGTCAATGTCTCCCAAGACAAGACATTGTGACTAGCCTCGATGTCAACAAAGGCTTACTTAGGTGGTATTTTTGGGAGAACTCTAGCTCAAGGTAAGCCGGTTCCATGGTTTTTTTAATCTCTATCACATCGTAAAGGTTGACTCATGTACAGAGATCTGTACGCTTGGGGACTTATAGCCTCTTTGGTTATTTTTTTGCTGCTGTGTGTTTGCCTCTTCAAGGCACACCCTCCATTTTGTTGTTGTCAACCTCTTAACTTATCCTCCTTTTTCTTGTGAATTTGATAGAGAATGTCCTAGGTGATAGGTCTATAATAGCATTTCATCTTGCCATAATTGAATTATCCTTCCATCTCAGTCACATTTGTTGTCTTTCTTTATCTTTGTATGTGGTCAGCATGGACAATTTCCATTAGATGTACATGATAATTTTTCTCCCATTGGATCTTAAGGAAATTAAAAGTACATTTGTTTCATAATTATGAAAATTTCTTAATCATTAATCTACTAAAAATATAAAAATACCTAATCACTTTGTTCTCAAAGAGGGGCGCTTGGGAGGGTTGGTGGGGAGGTTTCTAGTGTAAACTTAATTTAAATCTAGTTTAATTGTAGAGATCTCTAAAGGGAAGACAATATTCTTCTATTATTATCCTATCACTTTCCCTTGCTCTTACCCTCAATGATACAAATCAATGAAATGAAGACTTTGTGGGGATGATACAAAAAGCAATGACCTAGAATTGAATGTTAACTTGTCTCTTCTTGTAGATGAAAAATATATGATTAACTTTTTGGTTGATTTGGCGGTTAATTTGGCACAATAGATAACAATAAGGTCAAATTCAAGAAAGAAGGCAGTCTTATTCTAGTGCAAGTCCTTTAATTGGGCAATAGATAACAATAAGGTCTAATTCAAGAAGAAAGAAGGAATTCTTATTCTAACCCAAGTCCTTTAAAAATGGAAGGTATCTTAAAATAAGGAAAACTTTAGTGCATGTTAGCTTTTTTATAATGGACAATCCACACATTAATAAAGATTAAGACATACACATCATAAGAATAATAATAATGCATACTCAATGGACTGAGATTAATGGTGTGTAATGTCAAATTTATAATCTACAAGTGTTGTTTTGTTGCAACAAATTGATTTTAGGGAATTCTAATATGCACGTTTCAATAATAGGTGACTAAATTTTAATTTAGAAATGGAAGTACTTTGGTATTGAGAGTGTATGGGGTATGTTTTTGGAATTTTGATATTGAGCATAGGATGTGTCTTTGGAACTTTGATATATGATTTTAGAAATGGATTTCCTTGCAAACACATGAATAATATTTACATCTCTATTTATGTATAAATTTTTATATAAGTATTAAAACCTAATTTGCTGTGTATGGCAAGTTGGCACATACTCTACGAAAATTGCACTAACCAAGGAACGTGCCCTTCCTTGTACAAATATACGATTTTAGAAATTAAAAATTGATTCTCAAAGCATATGAGATATGTTTTTGGAACTTTGATATTGAGCAGATGATGTGTTTTTGGAACTTTGATACATGATTTTAGAAATGGATTTCCTTGCAAACACATGAATAATATTTATGTATAAATTATTATATAAGTATTAAAACCTAATTTGATGTGCATGGCAAGTTGGCACACTCTACAAAAATTACAAGATCCAAGGAACGTGCCCTTGCTTGTAGGACCATATGATTTTAGAAAATTAAAAATTGATTATCAATGTGCTATAAGATGTGTTTTTGAAATTTTGATTCAACCATGTTGGTACCGAGCATATAATGTGTGTTCAGATTCCAATTATAGGTAACAACACATGCAATTTTTGTTCAATGTATGAAAATTTGATTTGAGTACTTTAACACTAAGCATATGAGATTTGAGTACTTTGGTACTAAGCATATGGGATTTGTTTTTGGAACTTTGATATAAGATACTAGATGCATTTTTGAAACTTTGATATATGATTCTAAAAATAGATTTCCTTGAAAACACATGAATTATATATATATATATATATATATATATATATATATATATATATATATATATATATATATATAAGTAATAAAACAATAATTTGATGTGAGCAGAGGTTGGCACACTTCTCATGAAAAATTATAAGAGCCAAGGAATGTGCCCTTCCTTAAAAGAATATATAATTTTAAAAATGAAAATTTGATAGAGTACTTTGGTACGAGCATATGAGAGTTTTTTTTAAACTTTGGTATATGATTTTAGAAATGGATTTCCTTATAAATACACAAATAGTATGTGTGTATGATTCTTTTCCAAGAGCAAGGGCAGTGTCTACCCTTTTACAACTCAATCTGGTGTTTAGGAGATGATTACAACAGATTTATCAGCATAAAATCACCAGAAATTACATTAAATCAAGGGTAACCAACTTGTATGAATGGTTGGAGTATCAAACCATCTCCGAATTGCAATACGAAGTTATAGGGATCTGTATCAGATACCTAATGGTTAATTTGAACCCTCAATTGTACCAAAAAATAATGATTAACACTGATTAGCAAATTAATCCTCTGTTTTATGTGCAAAAACAGAGTATGCGGGGAGTCCAGATCTGAGGCCTTAGAGTTCAAATGAGCTCAAATGCTTTCAAGGCCATCAATATAGAAATTAGTCTAGTAGAGGATTAAGCCAAGAAACACAAGTTTTGACCAAACATTGAATGCTTAATCTCTGTTTTACCAAAGTCACCTTGTACCAAAGTCACCTGCAGATTTGATGAAGAGCTTGGATCTCACTGTAGACTTGATCAAATCAAGCACCCTTGAAAACCCCTAGGGCTAAGAGGAATTAGAGCAATTTGATCTAGAGAAGAAGAGATATCAAATCTTCTTCAGAAAAAAGGTGCCAACGATTTAGCGAAAATTGGCAGCTACGCTTGGCGGTTTGCGATTCTGTTTGGATGGGCTAGAGCACAAGGATGTTAGCTATGTATGCCTAGAAGGGCTTTCCCTAATTTTTCTCCTGGAGGGAGATCAAGCCTCTCCACTGGCTAGGGGGTAGAGGTTAGTTGAAAAAAGAGGTAAAAATATTAATTAGCTACTAATCCTAATTAGCTACTAATCCTAATTAGCCAGGTGATTAGCAAGATAATGGGCTCACAAATTGATGGATTCTAGGCTAGGCTCTGATACCATGTTAAAATTATAGCAATGTGATGAGCTATGGTGGGTCAAATGCTAGAATCAATATCATTAACAAAGAGATTAGACGATAATTAAGATATGAGCAATTAACTGATAGCTTAATGTAGGCATGGATAATCAAAAACCAGCAAATTCTCATTAGGCCAATGCCTCAATTTATAGGGTTTACATCCAATCATCTAATCCCACTGATTTCTCCTTGATTCACTCCACCTCTTTTGCTTGATTCTCTCCACCTCTCCTAGAATATCTCCACACCTCCTAAATCTCCTCATGCTATCTTTTATTCTCTCCGAGTAGATTCTTCTCACCTTTTCACAGGTTCTCTCACATTTACATATTCTCTTTTACAGCCTTTTGCTAAGGGCTTGCTCTCGCACACACCCTATTCACTTGTATATTTCAACAGAAGGGTCCTGGCTGAGTTCTGTGTGAAGAGTATTGCGAACGTCGAGGTTAAGTTCTTCATCAGTGAGAGGGTCTGGCTGTCGGCCACCACGATTCCCTCGCCTCATGATTCAGCCAAAAATAATACATTATTAAATTTTTATTTTGATT
This sequence comes from Cibotium barometz, assembly GCF_041138505.1. Lineage (NCBI taxonomy): Eukaryota > Viridiplantae > Streptophyta > Polypodiopsida > Cyatheales > Cibotiaceae > Cibotium > Cibotium barometz. The sequence goes on from NC_141079.1 coordinate 1,175,740, forward strand.
TTGTCCACGAGATCCTAAGACTTAAGAGGTTCGAAAAATAATTTCTTAAACAAGATAAACGATCTTATTGGAGATCTATGACATATGTCTGAGTAACTGACTTTTCTTCATCAATTCGTCATATAATAAACAATCACTTACACAATAGGGAAAATTTTCCACAAAACATTTCTTTATTTAAATAAAGGTTGCAATAATATGTACAGAGCATCTCGGCTCCAGAAAGTCAAAATCTCCTCGGGAGATGCATAAGACGGTGATACTGGGCTACAGACATGCCCTGATACAAATGTTCCCTTACTGCCAAGGGAGATACTATCTTCTCCTTAGGAATAAAGCGACTAAGAAGTCTATAAATATGGCAGGAAAGTCTAAAATCTCGAGGCGTAGGGTGATATAAAATAACACCATGTATCACTTTTAGCCTTATCAGAATCATGGCCAATGAGATACTCTGCCTGAACATCGCGCGCTGGTGGTCGCAGAAGGCATGGACATACTACCCTTTGCAAACCACTTGTGCTACCATCTCTCCATTGGGTCAGAGAAATATAAATCCTCAAAATGGCCTGCGAGTCAGGCTCGGCTCGTTCGAGTTGTAGCGGAAGAGATGAGATGCTCGAAGGCGAAAGCAGTCATATCTTGTGGGCTGGGTGAGGTCGGGAACACCAGAAAAGTGTGGAACTTCCATCTATAAAACTAAATTTCTTGGTTAAAAATATTCATTAATGAAGCTTAAGGAATGAAAATACAATACGTAAATGCTCTTTCTGAGTTTTTATTATAAATTTTTGATAAGAATTCATTTTAACTTATTAGCTTTTAACATGGCTCTGATACCAGCTATGAGACCCCCGCCCCCTCTCCGTGGTATCCCCTCAAGGGCGCTGGCGGTGGAAGCAGTGTCAGCCTCACGCGTGGGGCAAGGATCCACACTCGGGGCCTCGCTCACGGATATCCGGACAAGAGACTAGCCTGACGGTTCCTCCAAAACCGAGCCTGGAAAAACTTTCCTCGCCCCCGGAAGGCACAGGCGATTCCTCCAAGAAAATCATCTAACGGGAGAATTAATCTAACGAGTCAAAGTCTTAACTATTCAAACTGATCCAACCGAACCCAAAGTCACACGGTCAGATCAAAGAAGAGACTTGCACTTGGTCCATAGAATCACCCCTTTTTTCCTGCTTTAAATGAGGCACAACCACCACTGATTCCCTCCCACAGAGCAAGGGTCTTCCTAGGATTTAATCTCACTAACGTAACTTATTTGTATCATCGCAGGAATCTCCCAATCCAGCCTACGACCCATGGGTTAGCCAACCACCCAACCACTGTATTGGTGGGATTCCTTTATAAAAATTTGGTTATGCTTTGCTCGGGTACCGAGAAAAATATTTCCCACGCCCCCTAGCTGGCGTTTCAAGCAAAATTTAAGGTAGGCATCCCACGTACACACCCAATATGAAATTGCCATTATAACAAATTCGGTTGTCTTTAAAATAATCTTTCAATGAAAATCATAGTATTGCTGATCATAATTCTCCAAAATATTGAGTCCATTGTTTTACAAAATATATCATCCGGACTCTCCGTTAAAGACTAGCCGGTCAACCAACGAGATCCAATATCAAACTTTGATTCACAAAAGTCATTCTTGTCAGTTCATCCGAATCTTCCTCGACGTACGCATGGGTGTCCTAGCAACCGCGAGCCCATGCATCACCTGGTCAGAACCCTCTAGGATCCTACTTAGGTGTCCTAGCACTTCACTCATGGACCGCTTTGTCGATCCTCGCCCATCGTACCTAGAAGCGCACCATTTTAACCATACCGAGGCTAATCAAGACCTCGGTAGGCTTTACCGGAGCGACGTCCCTCGACGACTCCCCGCTAGCTATTGCAACGAGCCTCTTCTTAGTTAAACACATACCAAATGCTTCCTCCAGCATTCTGGCATAAAACAGTTCTTTAAAAGAAAACAGAGATTCTATGCAAGTAAAATTCCCAGTTTGAGATTGGTTCCACAAAACCATTTTTTTTCTTAATCCATATTTTCTTAATGAGAATCATTGATCTCTCATCAGGGTAATCTACCCATCATTTGACTGAATGTCCAACTAGATTCTTGGTGATTTCGGTGAAGGGAAAACTAGGTTAATTCAACGATAGTCTATTCTTTGTATTAAGAACTGGAATTGGTCACGAAGTTGGCCGTCCCTCTCTCACAGTCCTGGTCTAACCAAAATTATTCGGTTTATTTGTAACTTTGATTCCAAGGATTTTCTTCAGATAAACATCTATTGAACTTCTAACCGTAAGAAAATTCCAACTTTATGAATTTCATTCTAACCATAATAGATTAAGAAATGGTTTTATATGAGTATATAGGATTTTTATGAAAATACTCTTCTTCCATTTAATCTAATTTTGGGTAAATATAAATTTGGTGATTTATCCACATAAAATATCTAAAGATATTCTTCTACCAATTTAATTTATCAATCCTAATTCTCTAGGTGGAATTATGGTAAAAATTCCTCTTTTGTCACCAACATTTAATTTAAACCTTTCTCTACTTAAATACCACAAAAGTTCTTCTTTTAATTAAATACAAATATCCATTTTTTTAATATCCTCTTTTTGCATTTAAATGATTTAATTCCAAATTTCATGGGAGTTTCTCTTTTATCATTTAAAATTTCTCATGCATAAAATAAATTTATCTAAAATTTCTCTTAAAATTAAATAAAAATATCCGTTATTTTAATATACCAAAATTTCTCTTTTTCCATTTAATTACATGGATCTCCATTATCATGAGAATTCCTCTTTTTGCATGAAAATAAAATTACCAAAAATTTCTCTTTTCTTTAATTAATTATTTATACATAAATAATAAAAATTAGTTTCTTCATGAATATGATGAAAATCATTCTTTTAGCATAGGATATCCCATCCTAAAATATGGTAGGAAGTCCTCTTTTAGCATTATGCATAAAAATAAGATATGTATTAATTTCTAAAAATTTTGCCATAGCTTCGCTCTATTACAGATAATTTTTAATTTTTCTAGAAAAGAATAATACTTTGTAATACAATTATGATAGAAGAACTATCTATAAATTTAAATCCAAATTATGGAATTAAATCATAAATTTACCATGATTTTATTAATATAAAAGCATAAAAATACTATTTTCTTAACCTCTAGCTTAAAAAGCTTAGAGTTTGGTTTTGAATTAAGAATTTATCAATGAGAAGCATTATTTTTCTAAATAATTAGCCATAGGAATGACTATTCTTTTGGGAGAGAGAGAGATACATAAAAAGCATTCAAAATAAGCATAAAGATTAACTCTTTGATGATTAATCATTAAAGTTTTAAGAGAAAGCTTGATTTGCATTAAAAACAACTAATTAGAATCTTCTCAAGCTTGAGAGGGGTTGAGAAGTGAAATCATTTGAGAATATTAACAAAAACCATGAAATTCCTTCTTACCTCTAGGTTTGGCTTTTGCTTCTTTATCTAGAAGTGAAGCCCCCAACCAATCAATTGGTTTAGTGAGTTGAGAAGAAAGCTCCAAGAGTTGTTGAAGAGAGAGAGAAGCTCCAATCTCTCCAAAAGTAGAGGATTTTTAAGGGATAATAGAAAATATGATTATTTTAATGTAATACTGGCATGGTATAGCTCATAGATGAGAATACAAAAGAATGAGGGTCTATTTATAGGTGAGAAGGCCACTAACTAGTCCAACTAGGTTTTAGAAATTTTCAGCTTCAGTTTGGCTGAATTTGGACAAGATTTGGACCAGTTTAGCTCCCATTTTGATCCAATTTGATCTAGGAGAGAGGAGAGATAAAAATATCACAATTTTTTGAATTAAAACCCTCCCAGACATGTGAAGGAGGCACCTATGTCAAAGGTCCCCCTCTCCTTACCAAGGTGTCAAAAAAATCATCATTCCTCCAAAATATCTCATTTTTTTAGTAATATCTCCTAATTTTTAACTAATAAACCTTGTACTCAGTCAACTCTTCATCTTATGTGAGCATTTACTCATTTTTGGGTATTTTATTTTATTCATTGGATTTATCTCATCCCAACACTTGGATTAATCCTATTGGCCCATAGGAACCTTAATTAGACCATAATCCAGAAATTTCTGAAAATCTTGACCCTTAGGCTAAGGTCACTTATATCATTTCTAATTCATCAGTGAGAGGGTCTGGCTATCGGCCACGATTCCCTTGCCTCATGATTCTGCCAAAAATAATACATTATTAATTTTTTTTTTGATTTTGTCCACGAGATCCTAAGATTTAAGAGGTTCAAGAAATAATTTCTTAAACAAGATAAACGATCTTATTGGAGATCTATGACATATATCTGAGTAACAGATTTTTCTTCATCAATTCGTCATATAATAAACAATCACTCACACAATAGGAAATTTTTTCACAAAATATTTCTTTATTTAAATAAAGGTTGCAATAATATGTACAGAGCATCTCGGCTCTAGAAAGTCAAAATCTCCTCGGGAGACGCATAAGACGGCGATACTGGGCTACAGACATGTACTGCCAAGGGAGATACTATCTTCTCCTTAGGAATAAAGCGACTAAGAAGTCTATAGATATGGTAGGAAAGTCTGAAATCTCGAGGCGTAGGGTGATATAAAAAAACACCATGTATCACTTTTAGCCTCATCAGAATCATGGCCAATGAGATACTCTGCCTCAACATCGCGCGCTTGTGGTCGCAAAAGGCATGGACATACTACCCTGCAAACCACTTGTGCTACCGTCTCTCCACTGGGTCAGAGAAATATAAATCCTCGAAATGGCTTATGAGTCGGGCTCGGCTTGTTCGAGTTGTAGCGGAAGAGATGAGATGCTCGAAGGCGAAAGCAGTCATATCTTGTGGCTGGGTGAGGTCGAGAACACCAGATAAGTGTGGAACTTCCATCTATAAAACTAAATTTCTTGATTAAAAATATTCATTAATGAAGCTTAAGGAATGAAAATACAATACGTAAATGCTCTTTCTGAGTTTTTATTATAAATTTTTGATAAGAATTCATTTAAACTTATTAGCTTTTAACATGGCTCTGATACCAGCTGTGAGACCCCTGCCCCCTCTCCGTGGTGTCCCCTCTAGGGCGCTGGCGGTGGAAGCAGCGTCAGCCTCACGTGTGGGGCAGGGATCCACACTCGGGGCCTCGCCCACGGATATCCGGATAAGAGACTAGCCCGACGGTTCCTCCAAATCCGAGCCCGAAAAAACTTTCCTCGCCCCTTGAAGGCATAGGCGATTCCTCCAGGAAAATCATCTAACGGGAGAATTAATCTAACAAGTCAAAATCTTAACTATTCAAACTGATCCAACCGAACCCAAAGTCACACGGTCAGATCAAAGAAGAGACTTGCACTTGGTCCATAGAATCACCGCTTTTATCCTGCTTTAAATGAGGCACAACCACTGATTCCCTCCCATTTGTATCATTGTAGGAATCTCCCGATCCAGCCTAACCCCAACCGACCCATGGGTTAGCCAACCGCCCACAACCGCCCAACCACTGTATTGGTGGGATTCCTTTATAAAAATTTGGTCATGTTCTGCCCGGGTACCGAGGAAAAGATTTCCCATGTTCCCTAGCTGGCGTTTCAAGCAAAATTTAAGGTAGGCATCCCACGTACACACCCAATATGAAATTGCCATTATAACAAATTTGACTGTCTTTAAAATAATCTTTCAATGAAAATCATAGTATTGCTGATCATAATCCTCCAAAATATTGAGTCCATTGTTTTACAAAATATATCATCCGGACTCTCCGTTAAAGACTAGCCGGTCAACCAACGAGATCCAATATCAAACTTTGATTCACAAAAGTCATTCTTGTCAGTTCATCCGAATCTTCCTCGATTTACGCATGGGTGTCCTAGCAACCGCGAGTCCATGCATCACCTGGTCAGAACCCTCTAGGATCCTACTTAGGTGTCCTAGCACTTCACTCATGGACCGCTTCGTCGGTCCTCGCCTATCGTACCTGGAAGCGCACCATTTTAACCATACCGAGGCTAATCAAGACCTCGATAGGCTTTACCGGAGTGACGTCCCTCGACGACTCCCTGCCAGCAGCTGTTGCACTGAGCCTCTTCTTAGTTAAACACATACCAAATGCTTCCTCCAGCATTCTGGCATAAAACAGTCCTTTAAAAGAAAACAGAGATTCTATGCAAGTAAAATTCCCAGTTTGAGATTGGTTCCACAAAACCATTTTTTTTCTTAATCCATATTTTCTTAATGAGAATCATTGATCTCTCATCAGGGTAATCTACCCATCATTTGATTGATTGTCCAACTAGATTCTTGGTGATTTCGGTGAAGGAAAAACTAGGTTAATTCAACGGTAGTCTATTCTTTGTATTAAGAACTGGAATTGGTCACGAAGTTTTTGCTGCTTGATTCAGATCGAGAGATGGACAAGTAGTTTACTGGCCGTCCCTCTCACAGTCCTGGTCTAACCAAAATCATTCGGTTTATTTCTAACTTTGATTCCAAGGATTTTCTTCAGATAAATATCTACTGAACTTCTAACCGTAAGAAAATTTCAACTTTATGAATTTCATTCTAACCATAATAGATTAAGAAATGGTTTAATATGAGTATATAGGATTTTTATGAAAATACTCTTCTTCCATTTAATCTAATTTTGGGTAAATATCAATTTGGTGATTTATCCACATAAAATATCTAAAGATATTCTTCTACCAATTTAATCCTAATTCTCTAGGTGGAATTATGGTGAAAATTTCTCTTTTGTTCACCAACATTTAATTTAAACCTTTCTCTACTTAAATACCACAAAAATTCTTCTTTTAATGAAATACAAATATCCATTTTTTTGAATATCCTCTTTTTGCATTTAAATGATTTAATTCCAAATGTCATGGAAGTTCCTCTTTTATCATTTAAAATTTCTCATGCATAAAATAAATTTATCTAAAACTTCTCTTAAAATTAAATAAAAATATCCATTATTTTAATATACCAAAATTTTTCTTTTTCCATTTAATTACATGGATCTCCATTATCATGAGAATTCCTCTTTTTGCATGAAAATAAAATTACCAAAAAATTCTCTTTTCTTTAATTAATTATTTATACATAAATAATAAAAATTAGTTTCTCATGAATATGATGAACATCAAGGATGAGGTGAGTTCAGAAATTTTAAGGGTAAGCGTATAAACGTTTCTCTTTGCAAGAGAAATAAGATGGATAGTTTGATTTAGGCTTTACTAAATTACTTGTCAAACTCTACAATGGTCACTTAACAAGACTTTTCTTCTACTTTCCCCTTGGCCTATGAATATCTTTGGTGTTACAAAACTTTAAACTTTGTAATACCCTAGGTTTATATTTATGTTTTCTCTAAGCTTTCTACTAGAAGGATGATTAAAGCTATTAAAAGCTTTAATTTTGGGTTTCAAGGTAATTCTACTAAAGGTTATAAGGAACTAATATATAAAGGATATAGAGTCCTTCAGGTATATTTAGATATTAACCTCTTTAATTTCAACTGTATCTCATGCACCAATGGTCATTGATTTACAATTGAAAATGAGTATATATATATATATATATAAGGTTTGATTATTAAGCCTTTAATCAAGGCTTTAAAGCTTAATGGTTAAGCCTCTAAAGAAGGCTAAGAAAAATTTGAATCGGTTGTATACGGAGAAGGAAGAGAGGAAAAAGGTAAATATATATTTTAAATTAAATTGGTGCAAAAGTCTAGCAAAGGTAAAAATAAAGCTTAGCTTTAATTAGCTTCACCCAATGGAAGACGCCACACAGCCACCATCAGACGACGCATATCAGAAATCAACAGAGAAACCCACCAGCGCATAACGTGAATTTTGAAGAGGAAGAGAGTAAAAATATAATTTCAGTCTACGTTGCCTACCATTGTCGAAGGGAAGTAGAGAAAATTTTTGAAGGAAAAAAATAAAAAAATAAAATATATATATATATATATATATAATCTTGATTATTAAGCTTTAATATATAAAATCTTGATTATTAAGATTTAATTAAAGCTTAGATTTAGGCTTCCACCAGTTGAAAGCACGCAGCGCTGTGAGAAGACGAAAGAAAGGAGGAAAATTTCAGGTCGCCCTTCACTGTCACCATCGCCGAATCTCCTAAGATTGGTTAGAATATACATATATATATTTAAGAATTTAATCCTTCTTTAAATCTGCACAGCACGCTTTTGGAGAAGAAGTAAAAGAAAATTAATCATCCCTCCATTATACTAAATCATGTCCTGACCACTGTCCAAAATTCTGAAAGTAGGAGAATGCTTCTCATACCTTGATCATCACATCCGTAAAGAAGGATCTCCAAACCATATTCAAATTCTCAAAACCACTTTTGTGAAACTAAGCGTGGTTTCTCTTCCATAGTAGTGGTTTTGGGAGAAAAGGTGACATCAATTTCTAGCCTTTGATTCTAATGTCCATCCAAGGGTCTATACAAATCCCATAACCATTCAAATCTTTGGCCCAAAGGTCTTCTAAGCTTTCTCCCCTTTACCTGGTTTCTTGTGAGCTTCACCTTCTTCAAGAATATACATCGATGCGATGCTCTCATACCATTGTTCACGGGACCCTTTTGTACTTCTTGAAGAAAATAATTTAAAATCTCACAAATTACATCATAATTGAAACAAATACTTGAATTGAATTGAAAAATAAATAACTTAGCATAACACAAGGCAAAATAATTAGAATAACATCACCATCAAAAGTAAAGGATAGAGAATACCACACAGAAGACCAGATCGGGTGCAATCTTCCCCCTCAAGTGTGTAGCTCCACTTCCATGACTTGAGTATTTAGAGAATTTTATTCATAAAAATAGCCCAAGGAGCGAAGAATAGATGAGCGTACAAATTGGGCTTTCTTTTCCCATTTTTGGGGTATTGCTTTACATATTTTTAATCATATCAAAATCCATATGGTTTGTACATAATATAAAAAACTTTGCCCAAATATAATTGCTATTGGGCCTTGTTACATAAAATAACTTTGTGCATATTTGCACATATATTAATCTTGTGCTCACTTGCACATTCCATTAAGCTGAATCCTGCATAAATTAAATTAAACATAAAATAACTTTGTGCATATTTGCACATATATTAATCTTGTGCTCACTTGCACATTCCATTAAGCTGAATCCTGCATAAATTAAATTAAACATATTTTTTTTACGATTATTAATTCATCAAAAATATGATAAAATATATACCTGTAATAGTCTCCCTCTAACATGGCACCACTTCATTGAGAAAAATATGATAAAATATATACTTGTAATAGTCTCCCTCTAACATGGCACCACTTCATTGAGAAGCTTTGTAACATTGCTCGCATTGAAAGTATTGTCTACAGAGCTTCAAAGTTGGAACATGGCATAGCTTCAAAGTCTTTGTAAATAAATGTTCCTTGGAAATGTTATACTTTAGTATATTTTATGATAACATGATGCCCATATTCTTTTCTCATGAACTGAAAATGCATTTTCCCCTTATCCACTAGACCTACATGACTGCATACATTAAGAACAACAAATATGATTGAAGTTGGTTTTTCCCCTTCTCCTCTCATTTTGTCAAAGAACATTTTCTTTTCTCGTAGTTCAACATATCGTGCTAACAACGCAGTCTATAACACTACATCTTGATGCGTAGGAATCTTGTCAAACACTTCCTTAGCTTTTTTTAATGAGCCGCCACAATTGGTATACATGCAGACCACTGCATGTATACCACTGCCACAATTGGTATACATGCAGACCACTGCATTGTAACAATGAGGTCTCTTTCCAATATACCTTTTTTGGAGATCACATGTAATTATCTACCTTTATCAATGGATTCAATAAAACCACAAGCTTTCAAGCTATAAACAAATATGACAACATTTTGTAGAGATCCCCTCAAGCTGCATCTGTTTGTCTCGACACAATTCACTACTTTGTCACCATGCCACATCCTGCAATCAAAGTATTCTATGAGATTATATTTCAAACTCGAACCTTGAGTGCTTTTTTAAGTAAGCCATATTGTGGGCATACATAGTGACCAACACCTTGCCCCAACATGTTGCCAAGCAATAACTATTTTCTAGCAATTTTATTTCTTCATCCTTAACTATGGCTCTAAATTCTCCACAAGTCTTCAAGATACAAACATATGTGACAATCTCTAGAGACATCCCCTTGAGTTGCGTATGTTCAAATTAGTTTGGTGCTTTCTCACCACACTCATGTGCTGCATAAATGCTTTTTGTTCTAACCATTATGCAACTGCTTCTCATGAAAGTTTACAAGTTAAAGGAATTTATTATGGAGGAGTAATAGTGTCTCCTTTCTTTATCATGTATTAAAACAAAGGATGATGGAAACAAAGAGCCTTCACTCATCGCTGATCTCACTCTCTCTCTAATCTTACTTATTTTTGACTAATCAACAAGGAACAAGAAAGAGTAATCCTACCTTAATTACTTTATATAGCAACTCATCACTTGTTAAAACATATCCTAATCTCATCCTAAACTTAATCATTGCTAGAGTAGCCCTAGGAGCTTTGATACACTTGAAACCACCTAAGTTAGGAAGGAGCATAGCAAATGATTGAGGCCATACTTGATTAAGAAAAACAATTGTACCAGTGAAGATTAAGACATGCAAAATATAAGCATAACATTTCACCCCACTCAAATTGAGCATGTGGTTATATCTATGTACAACTCTCATGAGTAGCATCTAGATCCACAATAATTTCTATGAATATCCCCATCAATTACTTATAATCACTCACCTTAAATATCACCACCTTTTCCTTGAATATCTTCTCCCTTGATTATCTCCATTATCACATGGTCTCACATGTCTTAGTAATATAACTTTTCCTTTTACATTTTCACCAGGAATTTAAACTTTGACACTTAACACATTTAATTACTTATGTGCAGACAAATACACACTTAACACATTTAATTACTTATGTGCAGACAAATACACACACCAAGATTTATAATCCCCCTTCATTTATGTAGGCCTATAATATCATGTGCAGACACATATACACACCAAGTTTTTTTCTCCCCATTATCTATGCACAACTATAAGATCACTTTTCAACCAAAAAGAGAGTGCGAGAAAGAAAGCTAAAGGCATGCACGACTTTGATTTGAGATATGAAATGTTGGGACATGAGATAATACTAAGTATGATCGCTATTGTTTAATAAGGAGAGAAAACATTATGTGGATTATATTAATGCTATTTATTTCTTAGTCAATTTTAAGGTGAAATTTAATTTAGTGTTTAAATTATTAGAAATAAGTACTTTTAAGATTAGAAGTGGGATGTTAAGCTAACACTATTGGAAAAAAAGGTATTTGTGAAGGTATTCAACACTACCTTGTATTTTAAAAAAAGATATTTGTAAAGGTATTTTTTGGGGAACATAATTATATTTATATTTATAAACTACGCAGAAGCATATACGGTAGTCTACTTTTTACAAAATCCACTCATATCCTATCAAATCCCATCTATAATTAGAATTATAAACTGTGCAGAAACATATACAACAGTCTACTTTTTACAAAAGCCACTCATATCCTATCAAATCCCATCTAAAGTAGCTTACTATCAAGTAAGCCACAGATCTGATCCCACCTCTCTTCCTCCCATACAAAAGATGAATGCTCCCAAGAAATGTGATACCTCCAGCCACCAGTAGAGACTCAGTAGTAGTACACCCTTTAGGAGTGTGTTCCTCTATGAACTCTTTCTTGGTCCAGATCTTCACATTAGGTCCCATTTCTCTATCAAAGCCATAAAGGTATGAACCGGTTCTCGAGACTTTGTAAATTCTTATAAATATTGTAATCAATGAAATTATGAGTATTCTTGATTGAGGCATACTTCGTTAAAGTTGATGTGAATTGAAAATTATTTCTTTGCTTTAACACATAAAAAACCACTCTTTTTAAACTCACCTTAATGTTTCATAAATGAGAAACTAATTTTACGTATGGAAAAGTTCATAAGAAAAGCATTATTTTCAACATGTATGAACATTTTGGAGAAAGTTAGTCCTTAATCAACATGTAAAAAAGTAGTCTTGTTTTTTGCATTCCAAGTTTTTTTTATGATATTAAACAAAAAATGGTGGTCAACTTTTTACATGTGTAAATGTTTGATTTTCTAGTACTTAGGTAAAGATTTTTCAATTGATAATGTGATGCTTTATATCTCAAATGTAATCTCACATGGTGACCTTGATGCTCATTTTAATATGTACATATATTCGATGTGCATGTGCTAAAGTGGAGATTCACACTTCAATATTGAATGTTTTCTAAAACTGAAAATTAGGAGACTTTGAGATTTCCTTTTTTATATTTAAATCCCTCCCTAGTAACCACTAGGAGGCTTAGGAAACTTCAATTTTTGCACTCAAGTCTAGTCCTAATAAATACCTCCAAGTGGCAAGCCCAAATTGATTGATTTGTCTTGCAAATAACCCCCAAGTCACCCTCTTTTTTTTTTTCCTTCGATACTTAGGTGACTTAGCCCCTCATTTATGAGCTATGACCCAACATTTTTTTGTTTTTCGAGCTGGGGTCAGAGACGAACGCGTTCGTTCACCATGTTTGAAGTTTGAACACTTTGCCACGTGTCATTTTTGTAGTGCTAGAAAAGAAAAAATCATTGTTTCATTCTTTTTCCAGGAATGAGACTATCTAGAAAAATGGGTAGAAAATTTTGGTTGGCCTTGAAATTAATGGGCAAGAGTTTAGCAAATTTAGTCAGTAAACCCATTGATGTGGTCAAGAATCCCTCATATTTTGACTGGTTGGAACCAGTGTTAGGAAAAAAAACCATCATGTAGTATATTTTTCATGGCTCAATTCGAGAAAACCTCTGCTAAGATTTTGAGAATTTTAGTAAAAAAGCTGGAAGGAAAAACCGAAGAAGCACCTCTCCTTATTTTGACTAGTGGGTAAAAAAGTCTTTTTCGAGCACGTGGATAATTGACTCAGTAGAAGGCTCCATTCCACAAAGACCAAAACGGATACCATGTTTTTTTCTTGACACACGTGGATAATTGACTCAGTAGATGACGAAGACCAGGCCACACGTTGGCATTAAAGATGTCCCCTCTTTCTCTTTTCCGTCTCTCCACACTCTCTCTCTCTCTCTCTCACACACACACACACACACAATGAGGCTGCAGCTCAGCTCATTAGTTGTTTGGCTCACTTTGCATTTGCCACTGCTTGTTTATGGTGAGAGGCTCTTCTTTTCCTTCTTTTTAATTGCAGCTTGGAAAACTGTGTTGTTCATTCTGTGCTTCTTGCCATTTGGGCGCAGGACGCGGGCGGAATCTGGTCGCAACGGCGCCAACATCAACTCCAACTCCGCCGCCGACGGCAGCGTCGCGTCCTTTGTTCAGCGAATATATAGGCGGCGGGGGAGCGGCGTTGACGGACGTCCCCGTGACGAACGCATCGCTGGACTTCCACTTCATCCTTGCCTTTGCCATCGACGAGAACACTAGTGGCCCGACCAACGGAAACTTCACCCCCTTTTGGCAGCCCCGCCTGTCCCCCGCCAACGTCAAAGCCATCAAAGCCACCTACGACAACGTCAAGGTCTCCCTTAGCATCGGCGGCGGTGGTAGCACCGCCATCTTCCAGCCCACCTCCGTCACGTCCTGGGTCCAAAACGCCGTCACCTCCCTTTCCGCCATCATCACCGAGTATTCCCTCGACGGAATCGACATCGACTACGAGATCTTCGACAGCAGCACTGTCGACGACTTCACCGCTTGCATCGGCGAGCTCATCACGGAGCTGAAGGAGCAAAACCTCATCACGACAGCCTCCATAGCCCCGTATCCGGGGACCGATACTTACTACACTCAGCTGTGGAGCAAATACAACGCCTCCATCGACTACGTGAACTACCAATTCTACTCGGAAGGGAATATGTCGGTTTCAGAATACGTGAGCGTCTACGAGGGGGCCAAGGGCATGTACGCCGGGGGAACAGTGTTGGCGAGCTTCGAGACCGTCAACAATGGCACCGCTATCGTGCCTTCCTCCGGCTTGGATGGATGCAAGCAGATCAAGGAGGAGGGAGATCTCCACGGCATCTTCATCTGGAGCGCCGACCAATCTTACAAAGATTTTCAGTATGAGATACAGGCTCAGTCCCTTCTAGCCTCTTAAATCTACCGTCTACAAATAACAGATCAAAATATATGTTCCCTTCATCGTTAATTAATCCAGAAAACAAAAAAGCTTGGTGTCGACTTGAATATATAAAGTTGCAAAAACGAAAATCACCCTACGTTCGAAGGATTTGACAGGTGGAAGATCCTTGTTGTTTTTTGTTTTGGCATCTTTCTCTCTCTTTGTAACATAACATAAGCGGAGTATAGGCTCACACATCAGGTTCTCACGTGTACATGAGTTCACACTGCACACCTTTAAACTTATGTTTGGAGGTTCACACCTTTTTTTTGTATGAACGCACCTCAAATACATCCCTTGTATGAAATAAGCCGACTTGGGGCACGAAAATCTAGGAATTAGACCTATGAACAGGGTTGGCATGCACTTATTTGGTACTTCAATTCCCCAATAATTGCGAAGGATAAGAAATTTCCTTGGAACTTGTAGTTGGTAAAGATTGTGTGAAAGGAAAATCTAGAGGGGACATGATAGGAAAATCTTCTCGAGGACATGAGTAGGTATGTCCATATACGAGGCTTCATAGTAGTAATAATTAGTTCGTACAAGGTTTGGTATACCTACCTCTAAACTCACGTTTCCATGATCTCGTTTTTGCAAGCTCACGTGTCTAGACTCACGACTCACGTGTGTAGGCTCATGTTCTAAAAATATTTTTTAATTATAAAATCTTTTCTAGTCTCAATTTCCAAAGGGAATTCTTATCCTTTTTAATATTGAAGCATTGCTCAATAATTTCTCACCAACCCTATCATCGGCACATGACAATTGGCTCAATAATTAGAGCATTACTTGCTCACCAATCCTATCATAGGCACGTGACCCTTCTTGCCACCTAGCACACTATGTCCTGTTTCATCCAAAAACACATGAGCGCCCATTTCATGTGAACTCAACTAGATGTGATGTGAACCTATTTCATACAAGAACACATCAGCCACCAGACGTGAGGTAGTGTGAGTACATGAGCTATGAGTCATGAGCCTTGAGCCATAGACATGAGTCGTACATGAGCCACAAACATGAGCTACCAGATATGAGCCATGAGCCACCAGATATAAGCCACTAGGCATGAGCTATGAGCCCACATGTACAACATAACCCCCCTTAGAGACGGGTTGAAAATGATGCATTTTTAAGCTGGCGTCGTTTAAGCGATGAAAGTCGTCATATAAGCGACAAAAGTTTTTTAAGGAAAAAAGTCATTGTATATGTGACACACTCTAGTGTCGCATGGGACGTCGCATAAAGACGGCTTATTATGCGTCGCTTACATGACATCTGTAGTAACAATGCTTGCAAACTGATTTTTTGCCATGGCGTCAGCAACGCCTACGTGTTAAAAAAAACATAAAACAGATCACTCCCATGAAATTGCAGGAGCAACAGCACAAAGAGAGAGAGAGAGAGAGAGAGAGAGAGAGAGAGAGAGAGAGAGAGAGAGAGAGAGAGAGAGAGAGAGAGACGGATGTGTGTGTGTGTGTGTATGAGTGAGAGAGGGACATGTGTGTGTGTGTGTGTGTGAGAGAGAGAGAGAGAGAGAGAGAGAGAGAGAGAGAGAGAGAGAGAGAGAGAGAGAGAGAGAGAGAGAGAGGAACAAAGTTATACTAAATGTCTTCAAAAGACCTAGTGGGTCTATGAGACCAAAAGTGATACAATAGCTCTATAATAGTGTCCATGTAATCTCATCATGGTACAAAAGAGAACAAAAAACTAGAGCTATGAGCTGAAAATGTAAAATTTGAGCCATATGATACAAAGTGGGACCACAATCAATGGAGCTAACCCCTCGGTAGGGGGAGGGGGCCATCAAGGATATCAAGCATGGGGTTAGCCTATAGAAGGCCTCCTGCAGGTCCATCAGGCATGGGAAGGTGCCTATGTGCCTCTCTCCAAGATCTCCTTAAGCTAGGGTTGATGTCTGATGTCTGTGTTGCTGGCGAGGTCTAGGGAGTCTAGGATGTCGAGCTCGTTGTAGTGCCATGGCCCGATCTAAGAGGGGGGTCTGGTGAGCGGGTGGTTGGGCACTCATGAATGTGTGGCTTGATGAGGCTGTGGGTATGTCATCCATGGCTGGTGGGGTGTCCTCTTGTTGGTTAGAAGAACTGAGTGATGGTAGTCGCTTGGGGCCGAGGTGGATGTCTCCCATGGGGTCTCGACTCTCTAATCAATGAGTCTTTGTGTGGTGATGAAGCTCTATTACAAAGAGGCCCACGCATCGCTGATTTGGGTAATCCATAATCTTGGATAACGGTCCAAATGCCTCTCTGAAGAGACAGTGAAACCTCCCTTGAATCTCATAATATACGGTGCACTTGCATATGAAGTGCTCCTTTGGCTCGATCTCTTGCTGGCACATAGTGCATATCCTCTCCCAACGAGGTATCTACATCGCTCTCCCTATCTTTATCCTTAGGCGGTGCGATGACACCTGCAATTGTCCCACTACAATCCACATAACATGTGACATGTATATGTGAAGATATCTAGCCCTTAGTATGAAATCATTCTTTGTAAGCCTCATGAAAGTATCCATGTAGTATTGTCGCTTGTGTGAGAGTGGCTCATGTGTTGTGATCCAGGTATCCTATGTGTATAGTCCCAATAAATCATATCTGATCACCCGGTTCCTGTCATCTTGAGAGAGCTTAATGAATGGGGAGTTTGAGTTATACTAGAGTGGGGGGAGGCAATCCATCTTGAGTCCCTGCCTCGTGAACCAGGTGCATACTCAACTATACCATAACTCGTGCCCATCTACTGCTAACTACTAGGAGGACTATAGGGCAAGCCTTGGAAGTCTCTAAGGGGCCATGGCATTGATCCTGTGAATGTATGTGACTGTCTAGAAGAGTGCCTCTACTACCATGGGTGCTACAACAAATTCTGCCAGGATAATATCATGTGGGACCGATGGTTTGTTGTGTATCATATTGGAGAGCATCATGACTTGAGGCCTCTCTATTTTGGCCATTTGGTCGCTATAAGATTAGGTGCCCAAAAGGGTGCTCCATACATCAATGCTAGAGTAACCAAGGTGTCAAATAGCCACATCTTGGTCCTTGTCTCCTGGAAATGGGCCTGGAAGCACTGTCTCTCTATGAGAGCAAGAGAAGCATACTCTCGCATGAGTCTAGCCTCTGCAGCATGGCTCATCGACGAGAAGACCGGTCCTTTAAAAGTGACTCCTAGGTGTACATATGAGTGTGCAATCTCCACTAGGCTACCCATGTAGATGAAACTCAGTTAAGATGTGAAAAGAGCGGATGTGTTGAAGACCATAACCTTGGTTTTCCCAAGGTTTACTATGAGATCTCGCTATCCACAAAAGTCTTGTAATGTGTCAAGATGCCTCTGGAGAATATGCAATAAGCACAATGTCATCAGCATAAAGTAGTATGGAAACAAGGATGTCTCCTAGTGATACACCTCCTCCCCCTCCTCTATCAATGAAGGATGAAATCTCGTTAATGTAGAGGCCAAAGAGGGTGGGAGATAGTAGTGGACATCCTTGCTTCACTCCAATGGTATTGTAGATCTCCACTAATAATCCTCCTGGGCATCTCACCCACCCTATGACCAACTCATATAATGCCATTTTCCCTCCCTGATGGCACCCCTAAATCCTAGAGTCTCTATAGTAGTCTGGCCAGGAGGGGTGCCAGAGTCTCCCACTTACATGGGAGATGTGCTCTGCCATGAGGCCCTTGTGGTCCTATGATCTACTATTTTTGAGTCTCCGGATGGCTCAGGCTACCATGTTGGGTATGAAGAAGGTGGATGTGATGGTGGTGGGGGTGGGGGAGAGAGAGAGAGAGAGAGAGAGAGAGAGAGAGAGAGAGAGAGAGAGAGAGAGAGAGAGAGAGAGAGAGAGGTGAGAGAGAGGAGAGAGAAGTGTGTGTGTGTGTGTGTGAAAGAAAGACAGTTATACTAACATTTGCAAAAGGCCAAAATGACCTATGAAACCAAAAAAGAATACATCAACCTGATGTGAGCACATAATTTAGATATAAACTAAAATGAATGAAACTGAGCATAAAGCTGGAATTGATAGGGGGGAGCTAAGGTTGGTTATGATCTATGATCTGAGGCTAGATCAAATCTAATACAAGATAGGGTTGATACAAGAGGTGGGAGGTGTGGGTTCATCTAGATGCAAATACATGTATAAGATCATCATCCAAGAATCTCCTACATACGACATTGTAGCATGGAGGTCATGGTAGGGAGGCTGAACCGGCGTGAGAAGGTCCTCTTGTGCTGGGAGATGATGGCCATAATCCTCTTTTGATGTCATGGTGGCCTGCTGTCTGGCTTGTAATAAAGACTCCATGTGTTTGCATAGCTCCAGGAAGAAGAGCCCCAAACATCTCTGATATGAGAAATCCATGATCCAAGATAGTGGCCCAAAACCCTCATGGAAGAGGTAGTGTAATCTTCCCTTGATCTAATATTACACTAGACATCTGCATATATAATTCTCCTTTGTCTCTGCCTCCATGTGGCACAAATAGAATAAGCAATCCTTTGGGGCTATCCTCACTGGGCCATACCTATCTATTATGTGGGGGAGGCTAGATGAGTGTGGGATATGTTTAGGATCCATGGAAGATATGCGTGCATGCATGCGTGCGTGCGTGCGTGCGTGTGTGTGTGTGTGTGTGTGTGTGAGAGAGAGAGAGAGAGAGAGAGAGAGAGAGATGAGAGTGTGATTAGAAAGAGCAATAAGTTACAAGATTAGTGCACAGATGTTGAGTAAACATGTACATTATCAATATGTTGAATACGATTAGTGCATAGTCACTAGGTTGAGTTACATAGAGTCATAGTTTATTATGTAGAAAAATCCATCAATGCTTAATCAAAGTAATTAATTTGCATAGGTTAATGTTCAATGGCTAGACCCAAAATATTAATAAATCTAGTTAATGATATGTTATTGTTGATCACATACCAAAACAATCAAGATGCATACTACACTGCTCTTCATAGAAAGAAGTATGTGTTATGGGCTACCACACCTCCCAAGGAGTATGTGTTATGGGCTACCACACCTCCCAAGAAGGAAGGAACTCCACACAACCGCGCAAACGGGAGAAGAAAAAGACACAACAATCGTTGGGTACTTACTAATGATTCGAGCTCACGTCCCTTGAGGCTCCCCAAGCTCACTTTGGAAACTCCACTCCTCCGAACTCCGCCTCCACACTGTCACCGTGAAGTTGCTCGCACCACAAATGCAAGGCAATCAACCTCTCAATCTCTCACACACATGCATGCATGGAAGAGGCACATGTAATAGAGAACACTCACTCTCTATCTCTCTCTCAAGACAAAGAACAAGAGTTCTCATAGCACAAAGGGGGATTTTATCATTTCATTATGAGAATTGCCTTGTATACAACTGGCCCTTATTCACACTTGGGTGCCAAAACTTACTAACCAAGGCCTTGGGTGGCCAGTATCTCAATACAACTTTTATAGTGCCTTTTCATGACACTTATTGATGTCCTCAATTGGAGGAGCATCTATGTTAATCCAAAATGGGATTAACATCCCTCCCTACCTGATGTAAGTTCTATCCTCAGAACCTTTTACCGAGGTCGAAAGACCTAGTCGTGCTGATTTCATGTCGATAGAAGTTCCGGCATGACTGAAAATTTTTCAGGGTCCTTTTGAATGCAGAGTGTGAAGTCCGGAACTCCGTGTCCACCATGTCTTCAAACGTGATGTGCATGTAGTCGAGAAGACACCGTATAGGCAATGATAATACAACATCATGCCTCTTTCATTAGGGCCTATGTTCATGTTAAAGCGAAGCTTTTTTGCTTCAAACCCATCATACCTTTCCCGGGTTGATCGATAAGAATGACAATCAACTTTAGGAATATGACAGTATCCACGATGTGTGGATCAGGAATACGATGCCAAGCTCGGATCCATGTGAGCATTTCTTGTCTTTGGCTTGTAATATCTGGGAAGGTAGATGGCAAGAATTGTGGAAAATTGTAGCAGACATGGGAATCTCTTTGCTTTGTGTCATGGAATTGTAGTGGGGTGAGCCTCCACATAGGCATGTAGAGCAGATCCACCCTTTGGGTTGGTGGGGAGTACTGGTACTGATGACTATATTCAGGGATCATCAGATATTCCTTTCGCCAATCCAGTTGTATACCAAAATCCTCGATGCAGGGATTGGTATCATTGATGGTGATGGTTGTGTAATTGTCCCTTGTATGATTTGGGTGTGCCACCACTTGTGGAAATAGTAGCCAATCATGAAGGTAACAATATGGATCTTCAGCAGGTCAGCTACGTGGGGGTTTACCAACTTTGTGTGCTTTGACACGTTCTCCCATAATGTACCTTCTCCCCCAGTTGGTAACAACTCCTCTAAATTTGGCATTGGTGTGTAAAGAGGATAAGGCACATAAGGCTGCCTTCTTGATTCCATTGCAGAGTAAGCATCGGGCATGATTCTTCCGATGGGTTCAAATGGTGTAATTTGCATCAACACGTTGAACATGAGATTTGGCTTTAAAAGTGGGTTTCCTGCGTGCTGATGAACCCCTCAATATTTTGTAGCTATTGAGGACTCAAGAAAAGTCATGCTAGTAAAAGCTTCAATGTCATCTTGAGGTTGGATATTACGTACCTCATCAAGTGGCCGTGTTGGAAACAGGTTGGGTGCCGGCATTTCCTCGGGGGCTAGAGGGTTAGTGGGAATATCAATAGGGATAGAAGGTAAGCAAGAGAATGTGCATCCTGCCTCGGATTGGTTAGTATGAGCTACAGTGGAAAGGGGTTTAATAATTTAGTATGAGCTACAGTGGAAAGGGGTTTAATAATTTACTTGCTATTGAAGAGAACAAAGGATAAGTAGCTAAGTAGAGGAGCATTGTGTCTCTTCGTGACCCTCTCCTGAACTTGGGCGTGGGTGAGTGGGCTTGTTAGTTTTCATAAATTCCTGTTCAGTTATATCTTCTAGGGTTATGTCAAGATATTCAATATGGTGTTTATCAAAATTATAAACCACAATGGTGAGCATAGACTTTATAGTTATTTTGATAAAGCTTTATAATACCAAAAGGATGATATAAAGTGGATTCCGAAAGATTTAGATGCTGATGGGTATTATATACTTCTATCGAATGGTGGCTAATGACCCACTTCTTGCAACAACCTCGTATAATTGGCCAGTGTTGTTAGGATATCATCTCTCATTAACATGTCGAGTTTATCGACACTATTATCCAAGATATCTAATTGTTGTAGCACATGGCACCAACTACAAAGGTTGAGCACTATGGGATGTAAGGGATAGAAAAAGATATTATATGGGTCAGTTAGTAATATATCCCCCCGAATGATTTCCATGATGATAGTGGGGTCGGCATCTCTTTCCGTATTCTAACGGATGAGTGTAAGGTATCCTAGGCTGGGGTCTTCTCTCTGAGGTTAATCTCATATTGAAGGAGAAAGAGTGTTAGTGTAGACAAGAACAATGCTATCTTAGAGGCTCATTCGATGAGGAGTTGTAATTCGTCAGTTGTTTTTGCCCTTTGAGTCCTTTATTGCATTGCAAGCTGGCATTCTAGTTCTGGTATCCTTGAGTAGTTTGTGGAAAGGAGGTTGGAAATGGCAACTTCTCAAACCTCTCTAGCAGCGCGGCTAGCTCATCATATCTTCTTGTGGCCTCTTCTTGTGCCCTTCTCGCATTTATGGTCTGTACCTGAGCATCTTCAATCTGCTTTAGCCTTTCCTCTGCCAAACTTTGGCTGTTGCTTAGCTGCTGATGTACATGTTCTCAAGCACTTGCTGGTGTTGGCCCAGCATATGATCAATTTCCCTAGTCTTTGCTTGGATCACCTCTTTCAAGGCTTTGAGTTTGTCAGCCTAGGATTTGTTTATCTTCTCCCTTTCAGTTTGAAGGCTGACCACTCTTTGTTCAGCTACAACAATGGCTTCATTTAGCTTAGTGATTTGCCCCTTAAACCCTTCTTCCTTGGATGTGAACGTGGCATGGGCATCCTTAAGTTGCTGTGTATGTTGGTCTTCTTTTTCTCTCGCATGTGCCACTTCCTTTTGAAGCTAGTCCTTAGCTTGGTTGACTTGTGCTTTGAGCTCCATGTTTTCTTTGATTTTTTGAACCACTATCTTGATAAGCACTTTGTTGTGCTCCTCTAATGTTTGGAACCTATTTTCTTGCTCTTGTGCTACTTTTAAGATTTTAAGCATTACCTCTCTGTGTATTGCATCTGCTGCTGCTGCAACCTTAAGTGCTTTCACTTGACCATTCACTTCCTGTAATTGTCTCCATATGGTGGCATTCCTGTCATGGAGCATGTGAGTAGTAAGTAATTGGCATCACCATACCCTTTGCTCTTATTCCCACATAGAGGCACTTGTGGAGGTCGAGCCCTCTGTTTCATGGAATTGTAGTTGCAGCATGTTGTCGAGGCCCTCCATGGTTTCCTGTAGAAATCATGGAATTGTAGTTGCAGCATGTTGTCGAGGCCCTCCATGGTTTCCTGTAGAAATCATGGAATTGTAGTTGCAGCATGTTGTCGAGGCCCTCCATGGTTTCCTGTAGAAATCAGTCAGCCTCTAAGTTGTGTAGGAAGTAACCTTCTCTAATTGTGCTCTTATCTTCTATTATCCTCTTCTTACTAGAGCTTGTAGGCTCTTTTGCTCTCTTTCTCTTTTCAGCATCGTGGCCTTTCTCTATGGCTTTTGGTTCTGTTGATGTAGCTTCTTCATATCTTGTACTCACATCTATTTGGGGCACTTGTTGTTATAGAGCCTATTTAGTACCTTTCTCCACCGAAGGTGGTTGTTGATCTTAAATGACAGGGTCGCGGAGTTGTGAGAGGTTTGGAAATACTATCTGGGCAGGGCTTGAGGGTGGTGTGGGAAGTGGCAACGCAGGAGCTATGCTTGCTGGTATTCTTATCCCTTCAGTGCCCTGTGATTCTTTCTACTCGAGCGCTCGCTTCAATGAAGCTATCTCTTGTGACACTTCTACATCCAAGCGTTGGGATTCAACTTCAACTTGCTATAGGATCCCCCTCTTCTTTTTGTCTTTCTTGGTTCTCTTACCCTTCTTCAACTCTTGTAACAGCTCCTTAGTTTCTTTTAGGACCTCTTGGCCTTGTTATTACAACTCTTCGGGAATGAGAGTAGAGGGTTCCAAGGGTGCTAAAGCTTGGGGCACCTGTGCTCCCTGTGTGCCTTTTCTAGAACTGGAAGGTTAGCTGCATGGCTGAGCACTCTTGTAAGGAGATAGGGGTTACACAGCTTTGATTGGTATGACTTGAGATAATGCTCCATTTCATGATGAATATACCATGCCCAATCTTCTTATTTTTCTTCATGAACCTTGGCGAGGCGGTTTAGGGGGACCCTCTTATACTTGTCAATGGGTTTTACCTGCATGAGCATGGACATGGCTCTGCAAGCCTTTTCATTTACTTCATCCCTTATCATATTCTACCCCATTGGAGTTATAAGAAATCCTCTTTAGCATGTCTTCCATGGGCATTTGCTTAAAATTGTGTACGTGTCGGGATTGGTGGGGGCAATTGCAAAGCATTGCGTATTAGCTTCTCTGTGATGAGGACTTGCTTAGTTGTGCCATCGAACTTTGTTACTATACCTGTCTTGGTGGATTTGTCATAAGTATTCAAATACTATGCACATAAGTTTGTGTTGATAGTGTGGGGGAGGAGGACCTCTACCATTCGTCCAAGGCCCACCTTCTCCAGCTTGTCTTTGACCTCTGGATCTTCCAATATCTATAAGCACTCTGAGTTGTGGTATTGGAGAAAAATAGTTCCGTGAGCTGTTTGTATATCTTGGCTGATTATGGATCCCTGAAACTTTTGTGCATATGGCCAAAGATATCTGAGTTTAGTGCCTCGGGATGCTCTCTTCCTTCTATCCACCGGTGGGCCTGTTGTACTGGTTTGAGTGACGATCGAATTTCCTTTTACTTCAAGTTTTGATGTAGCACATGAAGCCATCGAAATATTGAAAAGAGCGTCAGTCGTAGACTAGTAGGAGCTCGTGGTCCTCCTTTAAAAATAAAAAAGGTGCATGTGTGTGTGTGTGTGTGTGTGTGTGTGTTGGTGTACTGATGTAAAGAGTATTAGTGGGGGGTAAGCAATAAAGGGTATGTGTGGGAATGGGTTTTAATTCGTGAAGGTGTAGGTCATGAAATAGCAGTGCATGAGGGGTTAATCCGTGAGATGGTTAAGCCATGAGAGG
Source organism: Cibotium barometz (assembly GCF_041138505.1). Classification (NCBI taxonomy): domain Eukaryota; kingdom Viridiplantae; phylum Streptophyta; class Polypodiopsida; order Cyatheales; family Cibotiaceae; genus Cibotium; species Cibotium barometz. Next base: position 1,200,352 of record NC_141079.1, read on the forward strand.
CTTAAGACGTGAGATACTTAAGCCATGAGATTCTTAGCACGTGAGATGCTTAAGCCATGAGAGGCTTAGCACGTGAGATGCTTACACCGTGAGGGGCTTAAGACATGAGATGCTTATGCCTTGAGGGGCTTAAGACATGAGATGCTTAAGCCATGAGGGGCTTAAACAGTGATATGCTTAAGCCATGAGAGGCTTAAGACGTGAGATAGCATATTATTACTTCATGAGATAGTAGAGTTGGTGTGTCATGATTATTATCAGTGGAGAAGAAGGGTTAGTGATGTATGTGTGGTATGAACAACTAATTTCAAGGGCTTGGTGCAATGTTATTCCACCCAAGGGGTTGGTGTGAGCCTTGTGAAATAACAGAATGCTATTTCATGGGTTAAGAGTTGATGCCTTTGTGATGCGATTTGGGGGGAGATGTTACACTATTACATGCAATGGTTTGATGATTGTGAAAATAAAAAAAAGGGAAGTAACATATGAAATCAATTAATAAGATATGAATTGGTTAGAAACACTGAAATGTATTCAATCATTACCCACAATCATTTTATTCATATGACTGAAACAAATGAAGGTGGATTACATGCACCTACCTGAGGGAGGATCGCAAGCAAGGAGGAAGTGACGCACACTGACGCAGACACAACCTTACAGGCGATGAAGAGCGATGAATGCAGCAAGATTACACGGAGGAGGTTGAAGAAAAGGGCACAAAAAGAGAAAGAAGACACATTTATGAGACAGTTGTTGGTCCCAATGGTCAGCTTAAATGGGAATGCCATGTTTCCTCTTTTGCGATAGGTGGAGGGCTTGTGACCATTTCACATCATGAAGTGCTAGAGTTGATTTCATGATGTGAACCATTGTGAAATGTCTCACGGTGTGAAATAGTTCTGAGTGTTTCACGACATGAAGCAGCGGACCAATTCATGGTGTGAACTATTTGATCCTTATGCATGTAAATTTTGATACCCTATGGCTTACTATATGCTCACTCACTAAAGGCCACAGATTATGCATTAAGAGGAGGAGAAGAGTACATGTGAAACAAAAGAACATGTTTCACGACATGACATGCATACTTCTTTACCTTGTACCCACTTGCTTGGGGATGGGTACCTCCTATAATACTTCCCATTCATTGCCACGTAAACCAATGGGGTACCTTAGAACTTATGGGTATTTGTTATTGCAACCAATTTATTTCAGAGTGAGAGCTTTGGATTTTTACCTCCATCCAGTTGAAGAGTGCATCCCTTGAATCTTGGTGAACCTTTTCTATTGCTTGTGCATTGTTGAGATATATTGAGCTCAACTAGTGCTACGGCGGCAGACATTGATGACCTGCCTGGGTGATAGCTTCCACATCTACACCACTGGCATGGTTGGTGAGATTATGGTTGAGTAGAGAAGAAGAAGATAGAAGAAATTCAGCTATCCATCTCTCTTGTGTCTTGCTCTCTCTTGTGTGTGTGTGTGTGTGTTTGCTTGCTAGGGTTTGAAGCTCTCCCTCTCCCCCACATTCTCTTTATGGTATCAGAGCTTGGTTTGTGTGAGAGCTAAGGAGGCAAATAAGAGGAAAGAACAAGCAAGGAAGGAAGCGATACTACACGGGTAAGAGCACCATCATCTCTTTCCCCTTCTTGGTTTTAGGTACAACACCCCCTCAGTAGCTCTGGGAGCTACACATCTCCGATTGAGGAGTTGTCTTCGCAAGAGAGAAGGTACATGACAGGAATACTATTCTATTGGACAACATTTTTCATCCAGATTCACATTTCGGGCATGTTTTGCAGGGTATTTTTGATAGTTTTCTGGAAGTTTTGGTAGATAACTATTTATGCTTGAAATTTGGTTATTGCAGTGTGCAGCAATGAATTTTGGAAGTGCAGACAGGGTTTGCACATGTATTGTTGATACTAGGTGTATGTACATGTACTCTGGTCACATTTGGTGACACACAAGGTGTGCTGAAGTACCGTTGCTACAATAGTCACAGGAGATACTGCTGTATTATAGGTTGCATATAGAAGTTATCTATTTGCATGTTATTTGATTGTTGTTGCAGGAAAACATGTCTGGCGGAAGTAATCAGATTGTTAGTGAGAAGATGGATAAGAATAACTTCCATGCCTAGAAGTTCAGAATGACCAATTTCCTAATGGGTAAAGGATTTTGGGATTATGTAGAAGGAGACAATGAGGAGACTCAAGAGTTATCTGAGGAGAATGCCACTCCTGCAGATATAAAGGCATTCAAGGATTGGAATTAGGGTGCAAGAAAATTCATGTACTGGATTTCAATTAGTGTCACAGATACTATGATAGGACACATACAGGATGCAAACACTCTAGCAGTTGCATGGCAGAATCTGGTTCAGATGTTGTAGACGAACACAAAGGCAAGGAAGTTGTAGTTAAAGCAAGAGTTACATACTGTGGAAAAGAAAAGCATGTCCATCAATGAATATGCCTTAAAGGTCAAGGGCATTGTTGAATCCCTTGGGTCTATCAATGTATCAGTGTGGAGGATGCTGATTTGGTGAGTGAATGGGCTTAGCAAAGAGTAAAAGCCATTCAAGACCTCCCTTGTAGTTAGGGAGAATATTCCCAACTTTCAGGACTTGATATCTATGCTGATCATAGAAGAAAAGCCTTTAGGTGATGATTCTTCTTCACAAAGCAAGAACACATCAGAATAGGCCTTCTACTCTAATTCAAGTAGAGGTAAAGGTAGAGGCCGTGGTCGAGGCCAAGGTGGTGTGGCTAACAAGGAAATCAAAATTCTGAACAACAACAGTCCAATGATTCACAGCAGCAATCATACATAGGTGGAAGAGGCCAGTCTAGAGGCAGGGGGGGCCAAAGAGGCCAAGGTGGTTGGCAAAGAAATCAAAATGCAAATAGCATAGAGTGCTATCACTATGGCAAACCAGGACACATGGCAAAGGATTGCTACAAAAAGTAAAATGACATTAAAAATGGGAAGTTGCAGCAAGGCAACTATGCATCATCTAGCAAACATGGAGGTGATGATAGAAGTGAGCAGCTGTTTGTGATGCAACACATGCTTAGTTCCATAAGAGGGGATGTGTCAAGATCTCAAGATATATGGTATGAACCAAATGACCAGTCATGCTGAGTAGTTTAGAGATATGCAAAAAATGAAAAAACTAGGATATGTAGAAACATGTGATGATACTGTGCATCCCATTGCACATGTTAGTAAAGTGCCATTGTCTATGCAGGATGGTAAAATGAAGTACTTGGTTGATGTACTTCATGTTTTGAATATTACAAAGAACTTGGTTTGTGTGTTGGACAAAGATGGTTGAGCAGGGTCTACAAGTGAGGTTTAATCCTCAAGGATGTTTTGTAGAAGACTTCAAAAATAAGGGTTGCTTAGTTGCAAAGGGTAACAGAAATGGGAGGATGTTTACTTTGGATGTGAACATTCTTGAGATAAAGGTAGCCATGTTTGTGCATGGAACAGGTGTCATTGCAGATATTGACATATGGCACAAGCGAATTGGTCATGTGAATATACAGCACGACTGAAGTCTATGTAGGCCCAAAATATTGTTGCACGTTTGCTAGGTTTGCCAAAGTTTAAGGTTGACGGTATGCATAAGATATGTGAAGCATGCCAACTTGGTAAGCAAGCCAAACATGCTTTCCCACATGAAAAGCATGTGAGTGCAAGGCCATTGGATGTCATACATTCAGATGTATGGAGACCAACCAAGACTGCAACAATTTGCAGGTTGCAGGTACTATGTTACATTCATTGATGACCACACTAGGAAAATGTGGGTTTATTTCATGAAGGAGAAAAGTGAGGTGTTTTCTCACTTTCATAGATTTAAAGCCTTGGTCAAGAAGGAAAAAGGCATGCAAATAAAATGCCTAAGATCAGATGGTGGGGGAGAATATTTATCCAATGAGTTTAACATTTCCTGAGAAAGCAAGAAATCAAGATGCAGGTACACTGCAACATAATGGTGTTGTAGAAAGGAAAAACAGGCACATTGCAAAGTGGCACGTGCCTTGATTGGCTGAAATGAATATGCCACATTACTTTTGGGAAGAAGCAGTAGCAACTGTTGTGTACATTATGAACATGACACTCATTGCAGCTGTTCATGGTATGACTCTTGATGAACAAAGTTTACAGGCATAAGACCGGATGTGTCTCACTTGAAAATGTCTGGGTGTATTGCATATATACATGTTCCTGATGAAGTGAGAACAAAGTTGGACCCAAAGGTAGAGAAAGGCATCTTCATTGGTTATGCTAGGGAGTAAAAAGGTTATAGATGCTATAACCCTACCACTCATGAGATGTGAGTAAGCAGAGATGTTATCTTTGATGAGATGAGTAGCTGGTATGCACTAGTAGTGAAGGCAATAAAAGATACAGATGTAAGAAGTGCCGATGTTGCACCACATGTAGAGCAACAATCATAAGTGCTGAGTGGACCTGTTGGGGAGTCCTCGAGCAGTGGATCCAATGTTAGTCCATGGTCAGGTAGGTTGAGGAATGATGCAGGTACACATGTATCATGGAAAGGGAAGGAAGAAAAGGCAAATCAACCTTCTATGCCTGATCTATCAGCAGGTCGCTCATATGTGGATGGTGACTCTAGTGGCTCTGAGTAGAGCCTTGATGAGAGGAGCTTGGCATCCCGTTTGTGGTTATTCCTAGTGTAAGGAGAACAATGTATAGCAATATGGGCACCACTGTTCTGGCCAAAGGTGATCCGTTACCTCCAAAGCTACACACAAAGGATGGCACGATATATATATATATATATATATATATATATATATAGAGAGAGAGAGAGAGAGAGAGAGAGAGAGAGAGAGAGAGATGATGGATATACAGCCATCATTATGCTTACATGGTAAAAGAAATAATACAGAAGGTTGAGCCCACTTGCTTTGAGTAGGAAATTGGAAATAAGAAATGGGAAGATGCCATGGATGAGGAGATGGCAGCATTGTATACAAATGCAACATGGAAGTTAGTGCCTTTGCCTAAGGAAAAGAAGGCAATTGGATGTAAGTGGGTGTATAAAGTCAAGCCAATGCTGATGGTTCAGTGAGTAGGTACAAGGCAAGATTGGTTTCCAAGGGCTATGCGCAGACTTATGGCATAGACTATGAGGAGCCATTCAGCCTAGTTGCAAGAATGGCATTCGTGAGAGCTATCACTGCTATGGTGGTTGCAGTGAAGGGTTGGTCTTTACATCAAGTGGATCATAAAGAATGCTTTCTTGCATGGTGATTTGCAAGAAGAAGTATACATGATGCAGCCACTAGGGTATGAGAGTGATGCACATCCAAATTTTGTGTGCAGGTTACGCAAAGTCTTATATGGCTTGAAGCAAGCACCCAAAGTATAGTTAAACAAGATCGGGGAGTATCTTGTTGCCATTGGATTTCAGATATCCAATGTAGATTTTTCACTATATGTGAAAAAGATAAATAGAGGGATCATGCTATTAGTCATCTATGTGGATAACTTGATTAGCACTGGTGATAGTGATGCAGACATACATGATGTCAGGATGCTTTTGAAGCAAAAGTTTGAGATGAAGGATTTGGGTGAGTTACGATATTTCTTGGGCATAGAGGTGGTGAGATCACCTCATGGCATTTTGCTATTACAAAGGCAATATGGCTTTGACATGTTGTCCAAGTATGGTATGACAGGCTGTAAGCCTATTTCAATGCCATTGGAGTAGAACACGAAGCTTTCTGCAAATATAGGTGAGCTTTTGGAGGACCCCACTACATACATGCGCATAGTGGGTAGTTTGATCTACATGACCATTACAAGGTCAGACTTGAGCTATGCTGCTGGACTTGTGAGTCAATTTATGCAGGCCCCTAGGAAGCCACACTTGGATGCGGCTAGACAAATCCTCAGGTACGTAAAGTCCACAGTTGACTATGGACTTTTCTATGAGACTGTGGATGACTCATGCAACTGTATCTCTATAAAGTCCAGTATATCATGCTATAACGTGTGTACTCATGCAAATGATTCTAATTACTGTATCTCTGCAAAGTCCAGTATATCATGCTATAACGTGTGTACACAGTTGACTATGGACTTTTCTATGAGATTGTTGCAACTGTATCTCTGTAAAGTCTAGTATATCATGCTATAACGAAGTACATTGAGGTGCATTATCACTTTGTGAGGGAGAAGGTTATAGCAAGAGATGTAGATCTGGTATATGTCAGCATAGAGGATCAGGTGGTGGCTGACATCTTCACAAAGGCATTGGGCACAGAGAAGCTCCACAAGTTTAGGAGCTTACTTGGAGTGTAGTGTGTGGAGTTGAGCTCCAGGAGGAGTGTTGAGATATCAAGCTCAACTAGTACTCTGCAGGTAGACATTCATGACCCGCTTGGGTGATAGCTTCCGCATCTACACCACTAGCATGGTTGGTGAGGTTATGGTTGAGTAGAGAAGAAGAAGATAGAAGAAAATTCAGCTATCCATCTCTCTTGTGTCTTGCTCTCTCTTGTGTGTGTGTGTTTGCTTGTTGCTAGGGTTTGAAGCTCTCCCTCTCCCCCACATTCTCTTTATGCATGTGAGTGCACATCTGCTTAACCCTGGTCCTTAATTTGGTTTAGTTCTTTCTTATTGGTGGATGACACTGGTGGTGTCACACTCCCTTGTTTACTTGATTGAACAACTTTGTTTTGCTGTGCCAGACTAATGTTGGTTCTTCTTAATCACTTAATTTAGTAGTGGATTGGTTTTGTTTTTTCTTGTCTCTTTGTTGTCGTGAAGGTGCACACATTATTGGATTTTGGAGTGGTCTTTGGTACCCATAATTTTGCACTCCCTTGATAGTAGCCCTATGCTTCTAGTAAGTCCTTTTTGACCCATCGTTTTTGAATGCTAAGTTGGGTGCGGGTTTGCTTGGAATATTGTTTTCTATCCTTGGGGTGTCTTCCTGGTCCCTTGCTTTGTAGCATGAATTTTTTGGCTAGATTCCCATGAGGTCTTGTTTGTATCATAGTACCCTTGGGCTTGAAGATGGGTTTGAGGAATCCACTATTGATGTATTGGGTACTTTTGCAACTTTGCTTGCGGTTTTCTTATATGGAGACGTTATGATGTGGGTGCTTTCTCTATTATGGTCTCTACGACTCGTTTTCATAGAAACTTTTACACTGAGACCTGTAGGCTCAATGTCCAGGAGGTCATCCTCGTCAAGCAAGGTGAGTGAAGCCCTATTCATATGTAGCATTTTTCCATGGAGTCCCTACTTTGCCTTGGCTTCCCTTGCCTTGGATTCTTCTAGATCTTGTCTAATTTTTTATTTGGCTAGCTCCTTCTTTTGTTTAAGATTCTCTTATGCGAGCATTTCCTAGGTTAGGGGTCCATAATACTTTTCGAGTTTTCTCCCATTGATGTATCCTTCCATTTCTATTGCAATGGTTTCAATTCGGATTGACCCTTGAGGGGTGATCTCAGACACTCTGAAAGGTCCTAACCCTCTGTATATGGGTGATCTCAGACACTCTGAAAGGTCCTAACCCTCTGTATATGGGTTTCTTTTTCTTGGTGCTTCCAACACCATATAGGAGGATGAGGTCTCCCGTTTTTAGTTCCTTGTGTTTCAAGTTATAGTCAAACCAACGTTTTCTTTGTACTTTCTTGACCATAGGCCCATGTGATGCAATTAGCCTGGTTTCATCAAGTTTTTCCAAATCAACCAATATCTCGGCTAATGCATTTTTAGTAAGCCTTTCTTGTACTGCAATTTGATGAAGGCTTGGAACTAAAAACTCTATTGGCATTACCGCATCAACGCCATAAGCTAGGCGGAAGGGAGTATACCCCATCGCTACCTTATACGATGTACAATAAGCCCATAGAGCTACAGTCAGCTTGTGTTCCCAATCTGTGCGACTAGCTTCTAAGGTTTTCGCCAAAACAGCACATAGAATCTTGTTGATGCTCTCTGCTTGACCATTTGCTTATGGGTAATAAGGTGATGATTTGTGATGTACTACAAGGAATCCTATAAGTAAGTGTTCAATCACCTCATTAAATGAAATGTGAACCTCGGTCACTAACTAATTCAAATGGGCAACCAAATCTAGAAATGATATGTTCATATAAGAACTTGGCTGTGGTTTTAGCATTAGCTTATTTAGAGGCCCTCGCCTCTACCCACTTAGTGAAATAATCTTTGGCCACGATCACATATCGGGCTTGTGACAGATGTGTTGATGGACTAATGGGTCCAACAAAATAAATCCCCCATTTCTCAAAGGGTTTTCTTACAATTACAGGGGTGAGTGGCAACTTATCGTTTTGTTGTGGAATAGCAAATCTTTGACATTCCTTTGCATCTTTTCAAAAACTCTATGGCATCCCCGAATAACTTAGGCCACCATAGTCCCACTTGAAGCACTTTTTGCGAGCTGTAGCTTTTTCGAAAAAATGTCCTCTGGCTATTCCTGAGTGTGCTTCTTCTAATATCATGGCAAATTCATCTTCGCGCACACATCTTCTCAAGATATCATCTTTGCCTAGCTTATATAATTCTCCAGCAATCAATTAATAAGGTGTGACCAACTTAATGAGCTGACACATTTTATCCTTATTCAAAGGTCGATCTTACAAAAAACCATGAGCTATATAGTCTAAAATTTCCTCACTCTCCACTCAAGCACCATGTCAAGTTTGAATAGACAAGCATTAGGGAGGTCATCATCAATGCCAGATTCTTTGTTTGGAATTCTAGACATATGGTCAGCCAACACATGTTGTGTTTCCTTTCTTACTATAACCATAAAGTTGAATTCCAAGAGTAGAAGTAACCAACGTGTGATTCTTCCCATGGTACAAGGGTTGTTCACCAAATATAATAGGGCCTGATGGTCCACAAAGAATAAAAACTTGTTGGCCAGTTAAGTAATGTCAATATTTCTTTACAGCATAAACCATGGCCAACCCTTTGCGCTCCGTAGTGGTGTAGTTCATCTCTGGATCATTTAGTTGACAACTTGCAAAGCAAACTGGGTAATCCAATTTGAATTCACCAGGTTGTGCCAATACGCATCCTATCACAAAATTCGATGCATTGATGTGTATGTGGAATACAAGATTCTAGTTAGGTGGCCTTAGAATAGGTGCACTTGCCAGTGCTTTCTTCAACTTATCGTATGTTTCTTGGAAGTCCTCAATTCATTCAAAGACAATGAATAGTCTATATAATGGTATGGAGATTTCAACATAGAATAAGTTGAAATGAAGATAATACCCAACATGGCCCATAAACCTCTCTACACCTTTGTAGTTGGTTGATGGGGTTAATTCCAAGATCAATTTTACCTTGCTCTCATCCATGGAAATATCATTTTTAAACACAATGTGCCCTAAGATTACACCATGTTTGACCCAGAATTGACACTTTAAAAGGGTTTAAGGATATATGATATAGTCGACATCAGTCAAACACCTTTCTCAAGCAAGCCAAATGTTCAATCCAGCGTGAATGTGCACATAGATCATCAATGAATACCTCCAACCAATTTTGCAAGTAGTCCTTCAAGGCTGTGCACATCAATTCTTTGGAAGGTTGTTGGGGAATTGGTGAGGCCAAAAGGCATAACCTTATAAGCATATGTTCCCCACATCGTATTGAAAGCCGTTTTGTGCTGGTCTTCTAGTGTTATGGACACCTAATTATAACCTGAAAGCCCATCCAAGAAGTTGTAAGCTTCTTCACCTACTACCCATTCCAATACATGTTTAGTATAGTAGTCTTTCCTGGTGGTTGCATTGACCTTTTTGAGATCAACACATACCCTTAATTTACCATTCTTTTTTGGCACGATCATGATTGGTGAGAGAAAATCTATGTGCTCGATTTCATAGATGATCCGTAGAGTTTATCAATTTTCTTCTATACAATCTATGCATATTTTAGATTCATCTAGTATGGATTTTGCCTGGATGATCTTGATCCTCCATCCATGATCTACACCCTTCATTTCAATGTATAGCAAAGAAATCTTTGAATTCTGTGATGAGGAGAGCAATGAGTTCTTGTTCTTCAGTTGGAGTTAAATCCTTAGCAATATAGATAGGTTTTGGATCCTCCCTTGGCTCAGCAAGATCAACCTCAACTTCAGCTAGACGACCTTTGTAAGACATGGATTGGCCATCTTTCTTTACCATTTTGGTTGTTAGTTGGACCAATTTTTGTTTGTCAATGTTGTATGTTTTTAAATGGTCAGGCACCAAGAGTAGGCCTGGCCCATCGTCCTCCTCATCTTTTGTCCGAGCCATCGCCTTCTTAGCCTCGTGCTCAGCTTCAGCCAGAGCCTTGTTTTGTTTTCTATATCCTGCCTTCATGAGTTTAGGCATTTCCGGCTCTTGAGGTATCAACTTTTCCTCTCATTTTCCTTCCAGGCTTATCTTATTCAACCCTTCACCCCAGTTCTTAGAAAACTCCCCGTGCACCTTAGTGACCTCGAGATATCTTAGCCATTGGGCGTCATGGGTTTACTTCATAGTAGGGAATTTCATTGAAGCAACATACCTCTTTTGTTTACGCTATTTCCTAAGGCATTAGGTGCTATTGCGGCCTTGTGATCCAGAATCGGCTATGTTAGAGGTTTCATCCTCCGTTTCTTCTTCTCTTGGTTGCACATCTACCATGCGTATGTTGAAATATACAAGTGAATAAGGTGTGTGCGGGAACAAGCCCTTAGCAAGAGGCTGTAAAAGAGATTCTGTAAATGTGAGAGAAGCTGTGAAAAGGTGAGAAGTATCTACTGGGAGAGAATAAAGGGTAGCATGAGAAGATTTATGAGGTGTGGAGATATTCTGGGAAGAGGTGGAGAGAATCAAGCAAAAGAGGTGGAGTGAATCAAGGGGGAGAGATCAACTAAGGCATTGGCCTGATGAGAATTTGCTGGTTTTTGATTATCTATGCCTACATTAAGCTATCAGTTAATTGCTCACTAATCATGTCTTAATTATCGTTTGATGAGAATTTGCTGGTTTTTGATTATCTATGCCTACATTAAGCTATCAGTCAATTGCTGGTTTTTGATTATCTATGCCTACATTAAGCTATCAGTTAATTGCTCACTAATCACATCTTAATTATCATCTAATCTCTTTTCTAATGATGTTAATTGCTAGTTTTTGATTATCTATGTCTACATTAAGCTATCAGTTAATTGCTCACTAATCACATCTTGATTATCGTTTAATCTCTTTTCTAATGATGTTAATTCTAGCATTTGATCCACCATAGCTCATCACATTGCTGCAAATTTAACATGGTATCAAAGCCTAGCCTAGAATCCATCAAATTTATGAGCCCATTATCTTGCTAAATCACCTATCTAATTAGGATTAGTAGATAATTAAGTTTTTTTAACCTCTTTTTGAAAGAGCTTCTGTACCCCCAGCTAGTGGAGGGGCTTGATCTCCCTCCAGGCTTAACAATAGCCTTCAAGTCTTTAGCCACACATAGCCACAAGCCTTATGCGCTAGCCTATCAACACAAATGGTCAAACTGCCGAGTGCTACAGCTGAAATTTGCGAATTCACCACAGTGCCTTTTTTCTGAAGAGAACTAGAGATCGACACTTACATAGAAGACATTGCTCTAATTCCTCTTGGCCCTAGGGGTTTTTAAGGGTGCTCTACAAGTTGGTGAAGATAGTTTTTGATTTCATCAAGTCTATAGTGAGATCCAAGCTCTCCATCAAATTTGCAGATGACTTTGGTAAAACAGAGATTAAGCATTCAATGTTTGGTCAAATCTTGTGTTTCTTCACTTAATCTTCTACTATACTATTGATGGCCTTGAAAGGGGTTGAGTTCATTTGAACTCTAAGGCCCCAGATCTGGACTCCTTTCATGCTCTGTTTTCTACACACAAAACAGAGGATTATTTTACTAATCAATACTAATCACTGTATTTTGGTGCAATTGAGAGTTCAAATTAACCATTGGGTATCTGATACAGATCCCTATAAATTCAGATTGCAATTTGGAGATGGTTTGGTACTCCAACCATAGATTTGTTACCCTTGGTTTAATGTAATTTTTGGTGAATTTATGCTGATAAATCTGTTGTAATCATCAAATAAACACCTGATTGAGTTGTAAAAGGGTAGACACTACCCTTGAATCTTGAAATTGGATCAAGAGGTAAGACCCCCTTCACATCATCATGAGAACGGCACAAGAGATAGCCAAATTCAATGGGGAGCAGTTTTGTACATGGCAAACAAAAACCATGTATTTGCTCATGAGGAAAAATCTGTGGGGGATAGTTGAGGGAAGAGATGAATGCCCAGAGGTGAGTGGGGAAAATGAGTGGAAGAGCAGGAATGAGAAAGCATTAGGACTTATCGCACTCAGTTTAAATGATGAAATCATTCATCACATCACAGGGATACAATGGGCAAAAGATGCATGGGATGAACTCAATAAATTATTTGGCACTCAAGCAAAAAATTCAAAGATAAATCTATTAATGCAATTCTACAAACTGGATATGAAGGAAAGTGAACCTTTAATCACACACTTGAACAAATATAGAAGCATTAAGCAACAATTGGCAGCCCCATTGGCAAGAAGGTAGAAGATGATGAGGCACTAGTAGTGCTTCTGAAGAGTGTGGACAAAGGCGAATATGAAAATAGTGTAGCAACATTAAAGAATATACTTGAATTGAAGCTGCAGCTGCGCGAGATAGAAGGAGCTATACTAGAGAAAGAGACCAAGGTCAAAGAGAAGAAATGGCTGGACTCAACAACTGGAGAAGAAAAGGCATTCTTCACCCGAGGAGGATTCTCTCGAGGACGAGGACGAGGAAGAGGCAAAGTAGGAGGAAGGACCTTCACTTGCCACAACTGTGGAAAGCTAGGACACATGGCAAGAGACTGCTACAACAAACCCAGTGGAGAAGAAATGACATCGGCAAACTTCATGGAGGCTCCTAAGGAAGTGGAGTCATAGAAGTAGCAGATTCCACTTCAGTAGCTACCCCCCAGTAGGGAGACAGTGTGGCCAAATATCTTAGGAACCTGGGAGATGACCATTTTAGGGGAACGAGTGCAAAAATCCCAGTTCCTATCCCTTACACACAAAATAGCCTAATATTAAGCCAAACCAAGGCTTCCTCTCACGAAATGAACCTCGTTCCAAGAGACATTACAGGTCTCTCTTCCTTCCTCTCTTCTCAAGTCCAAATCCCTATCAAAATAGCCTAAGATTAAGCCAAACCAAGGCTTCCTCTCACGAAATGAACCTCGTTCCAAGAGACATTACAGGTCTGTCTTCCTTCCTCTTTTCTCAAGTCCAAATCCCTATCAAAACTTTTCTCCAAAGTAGCGAGGAAGAAGAATTTCACATACCCCATAAGGTAATTGGAACCCCTATGGTTTGAGTGAACAAGCTCGGAAAGTAGTTCGAAAGGTGATGAACTCAATGCAGCCTTGCTATTAACCTTTGATGGTCACTAAGTTATAGCAATCTTGGATGGTGGATCCGGAGTGAGTATTGTTACAAAACAATGCTGGGAAAAATGGGGAGCCCCCGCCTTGGATAACACCACCTTACGGTTAAACTTGCTGATGGAGACACTGCTAGACCCATTGGTCTACTGAGGGATCTTAAGATTAAGATCCTGGGAACCACTTACTGCCGCACGTTCGTGGTGATGAAGTTTGGACGTTAGCCAGTCTCTTACAACGACGACTACATCCTTGGCAGACCATTCATGAGAGAGTTAAAAATGATTCATGATTGGGATACCGACCACATATACATTCGGCGAAAAAATCTAACATTCAAGATCAATCTATGTACGTGGAAGGTACACCCCATGAGCGACAGACCATTTGTAGAGGACTCTGTCGTCACAACTACGCAATTCATGACAATCCATTTGTGCTAGACATGCCACAACTTGAAGATGAAAAGGAGAGTGAGGGGTGTGCACCTCTTCCATAGCCTGAGGACTCTAAGAACTGGATCCATATCCTTGCTACCCTAGACATTTTGCCTAGACACACTAGTACAAGGTTTGCTATGATAGACGGGTAGGAGATTACATCTCTCTACATGCTCAGTTTAGCATACCTGCCCAATGTTGCCACCCAAGAACTTGAACATGTTATTAGAGAAAAGCCATTAGGAGGTACATGCTCCCATAGAACACACAAGCTTGAGGGATTCCCTGGGCCAGAAGGATACGTCTTTCCTAATAATTCAAATACCCATTGGTTGAAGTATGTGGGAGCTATGGAAGCGCATGAACACTTTAATAGGAGTTTGCCACCAATAGCTCTCTTTTGGTCCACTCCACCATCCCACAGCCAACAAAACCCATTGAACCCAAACCAGTCCCAGAAAAGCTTTGTCGCTCCCGCGCGCAAAGCACATAACAAGAAACTAGCACTTGCAGAAAATGAAGCCAAAAGGCTAGTTGACAAAGAAAGTGATAAAGCTAAAGAAACAAGACAGGTCCCTAAGTATTTCAAGACCTTCCAGATGGTCGACCGATTTGTTCAATATGATTTGGCTCCATGGTCTGACAGTGGGCAACCTGGGACCTCATATGATGGTCCAACCAAGGTCAAGGAGATAAACGTGGCAGGCTTGGGTGAAGACCCGAGGGGCCGGTATTTATTGGAGAATACCTCTCTAAGGAAGTAGAGACCGAGCTCATCGCTCTACTGACTAAGTTCTAGGATTGCTTTGCTTGGAATTTCGTACATGGATATGAAAGGTGTACCTCCAGAAGTAGTCCAACATACCATTCCAATGGTTGATGGAGCCAGGCCGGTCAAACAACGAGCTTACCCAATGAACCCTAAGTGCTCTAAGATGGTCCGAGAAGAGATTGAGAGACTCATTGATGCCAGATTCATCTATGAAATTGAGCATACAGAGTGGGTATCACCCATCGTGATAGTGCCCAAAAAGAATGGAAAAGTCAGAGTGGGCGTTGACCTCAAAAGGTCAATGCTGCCACCATCGGGGACCACTATCCCTTACCTTTTACGGAACATGTGCTAGAACAAGTAGCTGGAAAGGAAGCCTCCAACTTCCTTGATGGATTCCTTGGTTACAATTAGGTATTTATTGATCCAAAGGATGAGCACAAAACAACCTTTGCCACCGACGAATGGGGCATCTATGCATACCAAGCCCTTCGGGTTGACCAATGCCCCCAAAACCTTCCAATGTCTTATGTGTATGGCTTATAAGGAATATCTTTGGAAATTACTTGAGGTCTTCATGGATGACCTTTGTGTGTCAATTCCTCCTAGAAGGAGCACCTTGTATGTTTGTGAAAAGTGCTAGAAAGGTACAGGCTATACCGCATCTTGTTGAACCCCCTCAAATGCCAATTTTGGGTTTGACATGGCGTCATCCTTGGACACATCCTAGAGCTATCACCACCCACAAAATTTAAAGGAGTCTAGTGCTTTATGGGACATGTCGGCTACTATCAGAGCGATTCATTTTTATGTACGTGGATATTGCTTGACCTCTCTACGGACTCCTCATTGTCTTCGAGTGGACTGATGAATTTTAACAGGCTTACACTACACTCAAAAAAGCCTTGGCAAGTGCTCCAATTCTCAGATCCCCTAATTGGGACATCATCTTTCATGTCCACATTGATGCCTCAACATTTGCTATCCGGATGCGTGCTGGCCCAACCAGGAGAACCCAAGATGGATTTCCCCATCAGTTTTGCCAGCTGCCAAGTCAATGAACCTCAGAGGAACTACACTACTATCGAGAGAGAGGGCTTAGACATGGTCTACACTATCAAGAAGTTCCGCCATTTAAATCTTTTGGTAACTAATTTTGTTTTCTTCGTGGACCATCAAGCTCTTTTGTACTTGGTAAATAAGCCCTGCATGATAGGAAAAATCACTAGTGGCTGCTTATTTTTCTTGAGTTTGACTTAATCGTTATGGTGAGGAAAGGCTCTCAACACGTCCTTGCAGACCACATGTCAAAGATCCCCAACGGTGAACAACTAGTGGGAGTAGATGATGATTTACCAGATGTCGCCCTATTCCAACCATGCTTGATTCTTGAATGGGGCAAGGAAGTGGCTCACTTTTTAGCCAATGGCTTACCTGTTGATCCCCTCCTCAACAAAGATCACGCTCGTCGCTTAATCAAAAAAGTGACCCCCTACCAACTTATGTGGGCCAACTTTATAAGTAGAGCAAAGATAGAATTCTTTGACACTGTGTTAGGGAAGATGAGTATGTCTTTCTCCTAGAACATGCTTACTTTGCCTATGCTAGTGGGCACTTTGCAGCAGCAGCAGATATCACTGCTCATAAGGTCCTCACGATGGCTAAGTTATGGTGGCCCACGTTGCTAGAGTCCTTCCCGGGCGGCTAGGACCATTATGTTGAAGGCGCGCAAGGTCTTGCTTTCGACATCAACAAAGGGCACACTCTCAAGCAGATCTTTGGCTATTACGAGCATGTCATTTGGATGCCCACTTGGTGCCTTCAAACTTTCGAAGACATGATGGAGACCAATTTTTGGACTAGTTATAAGGTCTTCCATTAAGCCCCTCTTGCTCCTACCTCGCGCTGCAATTTCATTAGAACCTATTCAATCTATTACCGATAGATCCAGCCAGCTCTAAGGATGGACCTGCATTAGGGAGGGGGATATGTTAACCACTATGGTTAACATGACCTTTCACATGGCTACACCCATTGTACTTTATCTTTTTGTAACCGCGCTAAGCATTGATTGTATATGAGACATGGGATGATCGAGCTTACGGCTTGTGTAACGCCGAATAAATGTACATAGAGCTAGTAAAACTAGAAAGACTAGTTTTTGGGTCCCCACTTGTAAATGGGCGACAGGACATTGTAAATATGAGCTCATGTATATAAGACATTTTATGAAATATGAAAAGGGACAATCCCATTTATCTCAATTGAGTTTCCCTTCTCTCTCTCTCTCTCTCTCTCTCATTGTGAGCTTGTGGTTGCATGCTTGCTTGTGTTCTTGCTAGCTTGCATGCTTGATTGTCAGTGTATGTAAGTAGGAATGGTGATGCTCTCCTTTCTCTCCTTCTCTACCTTCTCTTTGCTATCTACCATGCCCTTTTTGCATACTAGTGGCATGAGGTAGAGGTTAAGCTCTCCATAGCTCATTCCCTCTTACTCTCTACCAAGCATTGGATCTCTTCTTGGGTGACACATGGAGAGTGTGGAGTGAGCCCCTAGTGGCTTCACATCGAGGAGATAACCCCCATAGGGTTGGCCAAGTGCTATCTCCATATTCGACTCTTGCATGCATCCTTCTCTTCTTCTTTCTCTCTTGTGTGCAAGGTAGCATGTTATCCTTAACAAGGATGAGCTGTGAGTGTTGGTTGACCTAACAAATCCCATAACTCGAGGATCATGAGGTTGTGCTCTCATTGTAGATAAAGTTGTGCTTGAATTGTGGTGATTTTAGTGGGAAGTTTCAATCCAACCATAATTCTTGGGATATTCTGAGTAAGATATGTTAAAAGTTTCAGCTTCTCCAAGGTCTCTTCTTCCTGTAATAGCAATTTCACAATGCCTATAGGAGTGTTCAACTTGACTATTTGCATGGATTCGTAAATTGAATACCACGAGTCATTTACCCAAGTGCCACCCAAGATGACATCATACTCAAGGGGATCTGGGGTAACATGGAATCTAAATTCCACTTTTCCACCGATTGTTTGAGTAGCATAGCTAAAGTAACATGTAACTTCAATGTTTTATCCATTGGCACCTCTTGCATGACCACTGTCTTTAGGGATGATTTTAGGTTGTCCTAAAACGACACCCAAGTTTCTATTGTCAGGATGTTATGACTAGCTCGAGGGCTAATCAATGCGTTTTTGTGCTTAATATCATTGCCCATAGGGAAGTCTAACCAAACCATGATAGAATCTTCAAGTGGAACCTTTGAAGTTTCAGTTTTTGTTTTAGCTTTAAATCCCATTTCGGTTTCATATTCCCATTCACTTTTATCCTCTTCTTGGCTCTTAGCTTTTTCAAGGGTGCCTAATATGTACAATGCTACACTTGATCCTTTGACAACCTTAACTGAGGTTTGTTTGGAAACTGAACTTGTTTCTTCTTTTGACTTTCCTTGGATACTCAGGTTCTCATTATGTTTGCCCATATGACGAGAACAAAATTTCTTACGGGCTTTTGAATCATGTGTCACACATGTGGGTTTTGTGGTTTCAAGGGTAGCCTTAGAGGTGGATGCATTCTTATCATCATGTATAGCTTTTGGCTCTTTTGGGGTTAGGTCCCCCACAGGCACCTTTCCTTTGTCCTTTATTTTAACCTTGGTTTTGACAGCTTGTTGGCCTTTGTTTTTCTTGGGTTTAGAAGATTTTGCACTCTTTTGTTTTCTATTTTAAAACATGCTCCTTTACCCATTTCAAAGTGTGTTCTTTTGCATTATTTTTTACCGTTTCTTGTTCCTTGGCTTGTAAGCGTGTAAGCACATTCAAGGGTACCATGGACAATTGCCCGTTTTGCACACTTAAGATGTTAAGAGTTGTATTTTGCCACAAGACAGGTTGCATTGAAGAAACTCACCTTGGAAAATCTTGGAATATATGATCGATACCACATTGCTCACATATGGGTTGCAAAGTGTCAGTAACTGTGGGCATGGAAGTATTCCAAACTGTGTAGTTTGCCACTTTGTACGATCCACGACAATAGCAATACTGAAGTGTTTGCTTAACTGCTTCCTGAGCAGTTTCTACCCTTTGGATTGTTTTTGTTTAGGGCACGGGAGATGGAGGTTTTGAGTTAATTGTAGGTGAATTGGGACATTGGGGTGTCCAAAGGTTTTGCAATATATGCAGTACAAAACGATAGGCCTAGGGACGTAGTGATGGCAATGAACACACGACATTTCGCCCACACTTTGAGAGGCATTAAGGGTGTTTGGTTTTGAGAAAGTGCATCCTCTCTTGGAGATGCTAGTTTAAAGCTTTTAAGCAAGGCTGCGTAGAATTCAAGGAATGACAATTCCGAGATCAATTTTTCTTTAGCATGTGCTTCACTTGGTTTAGATGAGGAACATCTCGTATCGTGATCATCCTCCATCATGTTGTTGTCATCTAAACGTATTGCTTCTTTATAACATTGATCGAATGTTTCTGGATTGGATATAGTGGTCAAGTTGTGTAAGCTGTTTTGCTTTATGCCCATCATGAAACATCTCTTCAATTGAGCATCATTTAGTTTCTCCCATGGCTCACATCATGAGCCCAAGATTTTTATATGAAGGATAAAATCTCTAATGGTTTAGAGCCCTTTCAACCAATGCATGCCTTCATGCTCGCATTGGTGTTGTCTTGAGAGCACTTTGCACAGTTTCTAATTGAATGTTTAGCCCCGCGACATGACACCCCTAGCCTTGTTCAGCTCTATGTTGAGTTTTTGTTGGTTTCCTGCTTTTGTATAAGAGGTACATATTTCCTTGTCGAGATGGCTGTGCAAGGTGTCGGCGTTGTGTGTTTCTTCAAAAAGTGCGGCCTGGGTGTAAGAGTTCAAAAGTTGGCATACTTTGCCTCTAAAAAGTCCTTCGAGTCCTAAATGTGCTGATTCTCCATTTCTAGCTTGCTTATTGTGGTTTGGCTTCATGGAGTTATGCTTCATACTACTCAGTTTTGGAAGTATGATCTTGCAACAACTTGAGAGTGCTAAAGATGATGGATTCTACATATGCCTCTGCAACTTTTGGCTGTGAAGTGGAAGGGGCTATTGTGGCTTCCTCAGCCTACTTTGTTAAGACCTTGTTTGCCTCTTTGGAAAGCCTCTTTAACTAGCTAGACCATTAAGATGGGATTATAGCACTGTCCCCTTCTTGGGTGTCTTCTTGCTCATCTTCTTGGCCTCTTGGGTACGATATGTGGGCTGTAGTTTATCTTCCTCTTTCTTTATGTCCTCCCCCTTCTTATCTATCTTGGCTTCTTCTATTCTAACATTTGGCCCTACTCATTGATGGTGACAAACAATTTTCTCCTCTTCTTTGGTTGCTCTAATTCTTTCGAGCCTTCAAGTTCTCTCTTATGGCTAGGATTTTTCTCCTCAGAGGGGGATTTATGGAGGATTTTGTTCTTCATTTAGAGTCAAATCAGTTGCATTGCCTATAATATAGTCTATAGGGCATCACCAATTGTGGCAACATGATCTCGCTCTAGTAGGGTTTCTGTTGAATGGTCTTCAAGCACTCACTCTTTTCGGTTAGGGTGGAGACCTTTTTGTCCCCATCCTTGTTCATTGTTGGTAGATTTAGCACCTACCAGATTAGGTCTAGTGTGATATTGATAAGGTCTTTCTTTGTTTCATTCTTAAAAGAGCTAATGGCCACACACTGCCTTTGGCACAATTTTTCCTTTAATAATTTGACTTAGAGTCGGCTAGTGGCATTTGTCTTTAGCTTTGATATTCGGGTTAAGGGTTACATCTTTATTCTATTGTTAGGCCTCGGTCAACAAGGTTGAGGCAGAATGCCAAAAATCAGGAGACCATTAATCACATATACTTAGTGGACCAAGAGATTCCTCTAGCAGTTGGGTGTAGCTATTATTAGGCCTTGGAGCCAAGAATTCTGACTCATTATTTGGTGGTACTACATGTGTTAAAAATTCATCAAATTCACATGTATCACGCAAGGAAAAAGAGAAGGTGGACCCACCTTCCATAAGTCCTGATATTTTCCTTTGTTGATGGAGATAGTGGCTTAGAACAAAGCCTTAAGAAGGATCAAGCATAGCCAAAGAAGTATCAAGCATACCTGGTAATAATCCATGTGTACGCAGGTCTACGAGAGAGTCATATATCTAGTGGGGTGGACAAGTGAAGATATGATGTGTATACATCCCATCCTTATACATGTATGGTAAACGGAATACAAGAGATAGAGCACACAAGTTTTGAGGAGGCACTTGGACATAAGCATCAGGAAGGTGCCATGTATAAAGAGTTGGCTACATTGGATGCAAATGAGATATGGTATTTGGTGCCTTTGCCTAAGGAGAAGAAGACAATTGGATTCAAGTGAGTCTACAAAGTAAAGCATAATTCATATGGATTTATGAGTAGATATAAGGCAAGATTGGTAGCCAAGGGATATGCACAGACCTATTCCATTGACTATGAGGAAACTTCTAGCCCAATTTCCCTAGTATGGCTATGAGAGTAGTCATTGCTATGGTTGCATATAAGGGATATTCTTCACCAAATAGATGTAAAGAATGCATTTATACATGGTGATTTACAAAGAGGAGGTCTACATGGTGCGCCACTAGAATATAAAGACCATGTATATCCAAAAAAATTTGTAGGTTATAGACAATTTTGTGTCCTACTCTAATGGGACTGATATTGACATGAAGTAAGCACATAGAGCATGGTCCAAACAAGATAGAAGAGTACTTGTCACTATTGGATTTTATATATTTATGATATAATTTTACTTAATGTGAAAATGACTGACATGGGCATTCTGTTAGTAGTTATCTATGTTGATGACTTGATTGTCACATAAGAAGGGAAAGTGAATGTTAGTATTCATCTATGTTGATGACTTGATTGTCTCATAATAAGCGGCAATAATGTTAACAATGTCATTGAGGTGAAGATTCTCTTTAAGATGACAGGGGAATTATGTTTGTAGTCATCTATGTTGATGACTTTATTATCATAAGAAGGGACATTAAATGTTAACATCCTTGAGGTGAAGCTGCTCCTTAAGAAGAAGTTTGATATGAAAGATTTGGGTGAGTTGTGATACTTCTTGGGTGTAGAGGGGATTATATCACGTGATGGGATTTGGATTTTGCAAAGGTAGTATGCTTTGGACATGCTATCCAAGTATGGGGGATGATATTGTAAGCCACAATATCAGTCCCATTAGAGTAGGACATAAATTTGGCTATAGATATAGGTGATATTTTGGAGGATCCTACTATGTACAGGTGTATTATAAGGAATTTGATTTACATGACTATTAATAGGCTAGATTTGAGCTCATGCTGTTGGATAGGACCCTGGTTTATTAGTGATTTGCATGAAATTAGAGCCCAAGAGGCTTAGATTACATTGCTTCAAGCCAAGGAATAGTTTACCAATTATGATTAGGAGTGGAATCCACTTTGAAAGTTGTGAACATTGAGCTCCATTAGGGTGGATTAGAGTGGAATAGTCAATTTTTTCATGTATTGTTTGAATTGGTAGCTTAGAAGCATGAAAATCCATCATAAAATAATAAAAATACTTAATTAATTACATAACTAACCATTAACTAGGATTCGGACCATTAGTTACACCCCATTATCAAATCCAAAAATCTCAAAAACCACAAAAGACTAGGCTAAACTAGCTCTCAAGTTGGGGACATGAGCCCATAGTCCCACGTAAAAAGATGTGTCTCTAGACACACAAGCCTATAGATGTGACCCTGGACACATGAACCATGAACTTGGACACATGAGCCATGATTCTGGACACGTGAGACTATAGAAAAAATCTTAGAGATGATATAAGTCTAGAGGTAGGTATATCTAACATTGTATCAACCAATTATTACTAGCTTAAAGACTTGTATACAAACATACCCACTTATGTCCTTGGAATATTTTCTCGTCATACATTCTGTTCTAGCTACAATGTTAGGTAGTTTGTTAATGGATTAACATGCTACCTCACAAGCATAAGAGAGAAGAAGAAGAGAGTGCATGCAAGGGTCGAATCTGATGATTAGCACTTGGCCAACCCTATTAGGGTTAACTCCCCAATGTGAGCCCTCTAGGGGCTCACTCTACACTCTCTTTGTGTCACCCAAAGAGAGATCCAAGCAAGCTAGGTAGGGGAAAGAGGGAAGGAGCTATGGAGACCTTAACCTCTACCTCATGCCAATAATATGCAAACAAGACAAGGCAGACAGCAATGAGAAGGGAGTGAAGGAGAGAAGGGAGAGCAACATCATTCCTATTCACATACACCAACAATCACAAGCAAACAAGCATCACAAGCAAGCCACCATAAGCTCAAGAGAGAGAGAGAGAGAGAGGGAGAGAAGGCAAGACTCAATCGAGACACATGGGATTGTCCCCTTTCATATTTCATAAAATTTCTTATATAGATGAGCTCATATTTTTACAATGTCCAGCCGCCCAATTACAAATGGGGGCCCAAAACTAGTCTTCCTAGTTTAACTAGCTCTATGTACATCAATTTCTTATGACCGGCATTACACAAGCCATAAGCTCTGTCATCCCATGTCTCATTTACATTGGCGCATAGCAAGGTTACAAAAGATGAATTACAAAGGAGGTATAGTAGTTGCATGAAAGGTCATGTTAACCAGAGTGGTTAACATACCCCCCTCCCGATTGCAGGTTCGTCCTCGAAACTGGTCCAAGAAGTATCTATAGTAGATAAAGTAAGGGCGGACAAATTCCCATCACGAGGTAGGAGCAGGAGGGGCATGATGGAAGACGTGGTAGCTCATCCAGAAGGTCGTCTCCATCATGTCTTCAAAAGTTTGGAGCCTCCAAGTAGGCATCCACATGACTCGTTTGTAGTAGCTGAAGAGACTAAACAGAGAACAACTCATGCTATGTATAGCACGGTCCACAATAGAATACGTATGCCTGTTTTACAAAAAACTGCACTGTCAAAATTTCTACACAAAATGACAAAAACACCTATACAGAACTTGCAAACAGAACTTGCAATGCAAAAACGGAGCCCGAAACGACCTCAGATGTAATTTTTGAGAATGCAATGCCCTACGGGCGATTCTGCAGAGTATAGGGACCTGCAAGCGCTCGTGAAAGCTCACCTCAATCGGAGAACGTGAGTCAAAAGGTGCTAGCGACGTAGCCCTAGGAGCCGATGCCTACTCTGATACCAATTGTTGGAATTAGGGTTGCACGAAAGCACATAAAGCTTGGAGAAGAAGAAGCAAGAATGCACACAACACACAGTGTATTAGATTGTGTGAATATACAAAGATAAGTTAGTCCTAGAAAGGATGGGCGTATATACAAACCGAGGGAAAAAACCTCCTAAAGAGGGAAAAAGTGCCCCGGCGGTCCTAAGTGTGTTCACACACATCACTGCCTATATATATGGCAACAGAATCAGTTTTCTTGGTTAGAGACTCACTTTTTCCTATAAATAGAAGCCTCCCCCTTTGTAAAATCTTAATAGTGTTTATGCACTGTTACTCTACTCCTCCCCAAAGCCAAAAACATTGAGTTCACTTGATAATTCAATTGTTTTTTTGACTAATTACTCTACAAAGAATTGGTGGCCACTCTTGATCTAAACAAGAGTAGAACCCCCTCAATCCCTAATGCCAAAGGAAAGCTCACAATACTCCATGTAAGTTAAAAATTCTACTTTTTTTTAATTCTAATCTATGGTTTTCTGATTTCTTTGCTTTTTAATGTGAATATGGATGTTATGCCTTGGTGAAAAGGTTTCCCCCTTCTCTTCATTAAGAATTCAGCCTTTCTTTATCCTAAAATGAGTACAAATAAATTTATTTAATCTTTCTTATTATTTACTCACTTGAAGTGAAAATTGAGGAGATTAGAGTGCTTTACTTCAACTTGGGATTAATTTTAAAGTAAATTTAGAATATAAAAATTGAGAAATGGTCAGCCATACAAAAGAGGTTATGGCAAAATTTTCTTAAATTTTGTGGAAATAAATTTTATCTTTATGTTATTATAAAAGAGTAATCCCCACCGTTTGTGCATTCTAAAAGAAATTCTTTTTATTTTAAAAGTGTTATTCCTATTTTATGCA
This sequence comes from Cibotium barometz, assembly GCF_041138505.1. Taxonomy (NCBI): domain Eukaryota; kingdom Viridiplantae; phylum Streptophyta; class Polypodiopsida; order Cyatheales; family Cibotiaceae; genus Cibotium; species Cibotium barometz. The sequence goes on from NC_141079.1 coordinate 1,225,248, forward strand.
TAAATAGATGCATAAAAGGATTTTCTTTTATATAAAAGTGTTATTCTCATTGGATTTAATTTCTCTGCATGGAAAGATGCATAAAAGAAATTTTTTATTATAAAAGAGTTATTTTCATTAGATTTAAATTTTATGCATAAAAAGATGCATATTGGAATATTTTTTTTAAATCAAAATTAGAGTTCTCTTTAATTTTATGTTTAATTTTGATGAATATTTGATAAATGAATAAGTAAATACTCTAAGAGAGAAATTTCTATCGTTTCATATTCACTCGGATGGTAATGAGAAAAATCAAAAAATCTATCGAAGTCAGAATTTCAGATAAATGATTAATTTATTCCTCATTGGAATTCGTGATTAGTTTAGAAATCAGTTAAGTGAATATTCAATGAATGAAATTCAATAAAATAGCAATTGAAATATCACCCCGTTCGAGAAAGATAGTTCAGGAAGAACCTTATCAGACTCGAACCCAGAATCAGACTATGACCAAGACCAAACTCTTTCGTCAGTTTCAAGGAAAGACGATGTGACCAGTTCAAGAAAATACACTCAAATCACCTCCCAAATCTGAAACTAAGTTGAGACCCTTTGAATTGATCTGAGGATCAAGGTTACAGAATTCGAGGAATTCTGTTTGAAATTCAGTATTACGTGTATGAAGTTTTGGGGATACAGATTTAAGATATACTCATTGTATTCAAAAGAAAATCAAAACTGAAAACTTGCATAGAAACCCTATTTTCTTAAAGGACTATCTTACGCCAGAATGCTGGAGGGAGCATTTGGTATATGTGTTTTTCTAAGGGAAGTTCGGTTGCAACAGCTGGGGGCGGGGAGTGTTCAAAGGATAGCTCACGTGGCAAAGCCTGCCCAGGTCTTAACCAGCCTCGATACAGTTAAAATGATGCGCTTCCGGTACGATAGATGAGGGCTGACAAAGCGGTCCCTAAGTGAAGTGCCAGGACACCTAAGGAGGATCCTGGAGGGTTTTGACCAGGTGATGCTTGGGCTTGCGGTGCCGAGGACACCCATGTGTATGTCGATGAAGATATTGTATGATGGAGGACCAATGAATATTGTAATCTGTTGCTAACCAGCTAGTCTCAACGGAGAGTCCTGTAAGGTCCCTATCCCCACCACGCAACGAATTCAGGGGTGCTAGCAGCGAAAGTAGCACTTCTTGCGCGGGGTAGGGTCCCACACTCGGGGCCTCACCCACAGATATCCGGACAAGAGACTAATCCATCGGTTCTTCCAAAACCGAACCCGGAAAAACTTCCCTTGCTCGGAAAGCACGGACAATTCCTCTAGGATAACTTTTCTCTAACGTAGTCAAAAGCCTTAACTAACTAAATTGATCTAACCGACCCGTAAGTCCCATAGTCAGATCAGGGAAAAGATTATACTTGGATCATAGAGACCAACACTTTTTTCCTCATTGAGAGGCACAGCCATGGATTCTTTTCCATAGAACAATTTTTGTCTAGGATTTACTTCATCTATCGAACCAAAACGGAATTGAGTCTCAATTTAGGGATCCATCAGTCCAGCCTAACCCCATCCAGTCCCATGGGTTAGCCAACCGCCCAACCACTGTAGTGATCGGATCCAATTAAGAATTTAGTTAGGTTGTCCCGGGTACCAGGGAAAAGAGTTCCCAAGCCCCCTAGCCGGATATTCATGCAAACTTAAAACTAGTCACACCACTTACACACCCAATATGAAATTGCCTTTTTCACAGATTCAATAGTCTTTAAAACAATCATTTAATGAAACCATAGTGTCACTGATCATAATCCTCTAATTATCCAGTTGAATCCTTATTTCCAAACATTCCTTCATCGGTGTACCTATGGCATCATTGGCAACCAAAACGCTCACCCCCTGTCCACTCAAGGGCCTTTTCGATAGTTCCTAGCTCATAGTAACCAGCAAGTATTCACTTTAACAAAAATAGAGTCTCCATTGAAGATCAGCAAGATCAATCAAGAGATCCATATAAAAGAGCCATGGACTCATCCATTGAGGACCAGCAAGGTCAATCAACCAGATCCATGCCCGAATTTAGAAAACAACTCTTACTCCTTGTTCCAATATCTTCCCCGACGTATGTGTGGGTAGCTTCGCAGCGACCCAGCGCCCAAGCACCGTATGGTCAGCACCCTCTAGGATCCTTCGCAGGTCACCTAGCGCTTCACTCATAGGCCGCTTCCTTGGTCCCTCATCCACTATACCGGAAGCTCACCATTTAAATCAAACTGAGGCTAGTCAAGACCTCGGCCGACCTTGCTACGCGAGATGTCCTCCATTGACTCTCCGTCAACAGTTGCAACTTTAACAGATAGGTCTCCACGACCTCATTCACAAGACGGTCAAAATGCTTCCCCAGCATTCATGACATAAAACAGTCATTTAAAAACAGATTTCACATACAAATACAGTTCCAACAGTATTTTCATCTTTTCTCATCACTCCACATCCTTTCACATTAGTCCCCATCTTTCTCATCTTCCCACAATTCTTTTTCTTCATCGATCCCTATCACATCACATCATTCCCAAATCAAATCATATCCAATCGCATCATCCACACATCAATCCACATCATCCATACATCCATCCACATCATCCACATCAATCCACATCATCCATACATCCATCCACATCAATCCACATTATCCACACATCCATCCACATCTTTTATACATCCATCCACATCAATCCACACGTCAATCCACATCATCCATACATCCATCCACATCAATCCACATTACCCACACATCCATCCACATCTTCCATACATCCATCCACATCATTTCACATCATCCATACATCCATCCACATCCATCCACATCAATCCACATTATCCACACATCAATCCACATCATCCATACATCCATTCACGTCAATCCATATTATCCACACATCAACCCACATCATCCATACATCCATTCACACGTCAATCCACATTATCCACACATCCATCCACATCTTCCATACATCCATCCACATCAATCCACATTATCCATACATCCATCCACATCAATCCACATTATCCACACATCAATCCACATCATCCATACATCCATTCACGTCAATCCACATTATCCACACATCAACCCACATCATCCATACATCCATCCACATCATCCACATCAATCCACATTATCCACACATCCATTCACATCTTCCATACATCCCTTCATATCAATCCACATTATCCACACATCAACCCACATCCATACATCCAGTCACGTCATCCACATCAATCCACATCATCCATACATCCATCCACATCAATCCACATTCATTTCATAAGTATTCCCATTCTCATCTAATCACATCTTTTTCTATCTCATCACTTATTTCCTCATTTATCCTCATCATATCTCATCCACTTGCATCTACCCATACATCTCATCACTTCACATACATTAACATCATCTAATCAGTTTACATCGCATCTTATCACATCTATTTCACATCACATCTCATTCATTCACATCCCGATTCACATGCTAACACATTCATTCACGTGCTAACACATTCATTCACGTCCCTTATCGTTCATTCACATCCCGATTCACATCACATCACATCCATTCACATCCCTTATCATTCATTCACAACCCGATTCACATGCTAACACATTCATTCACATCCTAACACATTCATTCACATGCTAACACATTCATTCACATTCTATATCATTCATTTGCATCATGATTCACATGCTTGTTGGAATTAGGGTTGCAGGAATGCACACACAACTTCAAGAAGATAAGGAAGCTTGAGCACAACACAGTAGTGTATTATGAGTGCCAAAAATGAAAGATAACAAGCCCTAGAAGATAATGGGCGTATATACAATGCACGGGGGAAAAAACCTCCTAGTGAGGGAAAAAGTGCCCCGGCGGTCCTAAGTGTGTTCACACACATCACTACTATAATATGGTAACAAATCCCCCCTGGAGTGATGCGGTGAACAAGAGCTAGCACTCATGTATAGGGAAGTGTCTAGCTATGTGGACGAATCCACAAAAGGGAGTAAGCCCAAAGCTTTGCGAAAAGCTTCGAACTTCTCATGAGGCAGAGCCTTTGTGAAAAGGTCTGCAAGGTTATCCTGTGTTGGCACATAAGCCAAACTGATCTCTCCTGCAGAGAGTCTCTCCCTGACATAATGGTAGTGCACCTCAATGTGCTTCGTACGAGCATGGAACACTGGGTTCCGCGCAACTGCCAATGCGCTCTGACTGTCAGTGAAGATGGTGGTGACAGATGGCTGCCCAACACCCAAATCAGCCATAAGGCGTCTGAGCCACACACACTCAACCGTAGCTGTGAAAGCTGCCCTGTACTCAGCTTCACAACTAGAAGTGGCCACAGTAGGCTGCTTCTTGCTCAACCATGATATGCATGAGCTTCCAAGCATGAAGCAAAAACCACTCGTGGACACGCGTGTGTCATAACAACCAGCCCAGTCAGAATCTGAAAAAGCATGTAAATCTGGCGGCAATGATCCCCCCTTGGGATAAAACAACCCAAGATGCCGAGTACCACTCAAATAGCGAAAGATACGCTTCACTGCCTGCCAATGCTTAATGCCTGGGCTATGCATAAATCTGCTCACCTGTGAGACTGCAAACTGAATGTCTGGCCTCGTAATGCATATATAAATGAGGCAACCAACAGCTGTCTGATAGAGTGTGACATCAAAGTGATCTCCAGCATCATGAAGACTCAACTTCAAACCTGTCTCCATTGGAGTAGCAATAGGCTTGCAGTCTTCAAGGCCAAATCTCCGCAACAATGTTTCAATATACTTTGTCTGACACAAAGCAATACCTCCATCACACTGCTTAAATTGTATCCCCAAATAATGATGCAAATGCCCCAAATCTGACATCTCAAAAGAGGCATTCAAATCAGCCTTAAAATCAGCAATATGACTCTCATTTGGTCCTGTGAGCAGCATGTCATCGACATAGAGAGCAATGATTAGATGTACACCATCCACACGTTTAACATACAAAGTGCTTTCTGTTGGACTATTCTGAAACCCATGTGCAGTCAAATATGCATGTATTTTTTCATACCAAGCTCGTGGAGCTTGCTTTAAACCATATAAAGCCTTTTTTAACCTGCACACTTTGTTTTCCTGCCCTCTTTGAACAAAACCACGAGGCTGCGATACATACACCTCCTCATGCAAATCTCCATTTAAGAACGCAGTCTTTATGTCCAGCTGATGTACATTCCAACCATTATGAGCTGCTAATGCACAGATGCTACGAACAGTGGTCATACGACATGTGGGAGCAAAAGTCTCATCAAAATCAATGCCCTTCTCTTGAGCATAACCTTTTGCAACAAGCCTAGCCTTATGGCGATCCACTGTGCCATCAGGCTTACGCTTCAATTTGTATACCCACTTAGTGCCAATGGCCTTCTTGCCAGGGGGCAAGTTACATAAAGACCATGTACTATTCTTCATAATAGCATCGTATTCTGCTTGCATAGCAGCCATCCAATTTTCTGAACTTTGTGCCTCATCAAATGAAACAGGCTCACTTTCATCGCACATACTAGAAACAGCCAATGCATAACAATCTGACGCATAAGAGGCACCATGAGAGCCAGAACGAGTGCGACTAGACAAAGGGGCATCCAACTTGCTGTCACGCAAAGTCTGCACCAGCCATCTAGGCATGTTCCTAGAGCCCTCAATGTCTTGTCTCTCATCCTCAAGTGCATCATGCACATCTGCATCAGATATAGGCTGATCTGTGCCATCATTTAAAACCTGCATAGGCTGAAAAACTGCCTCATGAGGTATTGCACTTGACTGTGCACCACTGAAAAGAGGCAACAATGTATCATAGACATCACGTGAGCTGATATCTGTCTCCTTAGTACATGAAACCAAGGGCTGAACTGCATCTTCCACAAATACAACATCACGGCTAACCAAAATGCGCTTTGTCTGTGGATGATACAAACGATAGCCTTTGCTCTCAGCACTATATCCAACAAAAATACATTTGACAGCTTTGTCATCCAATTTTCTGCGATGTTGCACAGGCACTAATGCATATGCCAGGCAACCAAAAACACGTAAATGGCCAACAGATGGCTTGCGGCTATGCCAAGCCTCATATGGAGTGACAACCTGTAATGCTTTGGTGGGACACCTGTTTAGTACATAAGTGGCACACATGACAGCCTCAAGCCAAAAACCATGTGGTAGACTTTGACTCTTAACCATACATCTTGCCATTTCCATGAGAGACCTGTTTTTTCTCTCAGCCACACCATTTTGCTGTGGTGTATACGGCACTGTACATTGGTGTTTTATCCCACGCTCAGCCAGAAATGCATTAAATTCTGAAGACATATACTCCCCCCCTCGATCTGAACGGAGGGTGCCCATCTTACTTTCTGACACATTTTCAGCCATAACCAAAAACTGTTTGAAGCACAAAAACACTTCGGACTTTGCCTTCAAAGGATATACCCATGCATGCCTGGTAAAATCATCAATGAAAGTCACGAAGTAAAGGTAGTTTCCAAATGATGGAGTTTGCATGGGACCACAAACATCACTGTGAACAAGCTGCAATCTGCGTTCAGCTCTCACTGATCCATCTTTGGGAAAGGAAGCACGCTGCATTTTACCCAATATGCAGCCCTCACAAACATGCTTGACAGGTGCCTCAAGCTTAGGCAAAGAAGACACCATTTCAGATTTCTGCAGGCGCAACAAACTTGCGAAATTCAGATGACCAAAACGTGCATGCCACAGTTTTGCATTTGAAATAGCCTGCGTATCCATAATAGCACATGCTGAATCCTCTACACATTTGCCATCCATATTGAGCTTATACAGCCCTCGACATAGTGAACCAGATGCTACAATGATGTCACCACAAGAGAGATCATGAACAGTACATCTGTCATCCACAAATTTTACAACCAAACCTGTTTTGGCAAATGCGGATACTGACAGCAGATTCTTTTTGATCCCTGGCACATACAATGCATCAAAAAGTGTAAAGGTGTTGCAATTTGCAACATTCAGCACAATCTGTCCAACTCCTTTAACGGGATAAGAGGAGTTATTGGCACAAGTGACAGTATTCCCTGTGGGAGCAGACTCAAGGAAAGTGAATAAACTGCGCTGCGAGGTGATATGCTTAGTGGCACCACTGTCAAAGTACCATACATCTGAATCTACTGCAGACATACATGTGTCATGCAAAGATGGGTCATAACTGCACTGCGCATTGAATGCCCATTCTGTATCTTGAACAACATTAGCAGATTCATTGTTAGAAGGAGAGGCATCTGCAACAGCCATACCAGCCTCTTTCTTCTTAGCCTCTTTCGCAGCCAGCTTAGGACACGCTTTGATGACATGATCATTTCCCTTACAGTACTTGCAAAATGTCTTCTGTTTGTCACCCTTCTTCTCATCTTTGTCTTCCTTCTTTGGTTGCGCAGCATTTGCAGATTTCTGCTTACTAGAAGAAAAGCCAGCTTTACCTTTCCCGCTTCTCTGACTAGCAACGAAAGCTTGATCTGCGACACGCATAATATTCCTGTTTTGCCTTGACTGGTCTTCTTGCAGCAAAACAGAAACTAACTCCTCAAATGATAAGGCATTGGGATTGCCCTTCATCATCAAGCGAAGAGTGGAAGCAAAACCCTGATAAGAATCTGGTAGACCATTCAAAACAGTCTGCACAAGTGAACTGTCTGACAGGATTTCATCTGCAGAAATGAGCTGCTCTTTGAAATCCTTGATCTTTGTCAAAAAGCTATCCATAGAATCACCTTCGTTCATATGCTCACTCTCCAACTGTTTTCGGAGGTAAGCAACACGAGCCTCATTTCTTGCCTGATACAATGTGGCAAGTACATCCCAAGCATCCTTAGAAGTCCTGCAGGAGCGAATATGTGGGATAATGGTACGTTTGACAGACAGCGCAATCAAGGCATGAGCCTGCGCATCTCTACCATCCCAACGAATCTGCTCTGCTGAAAGTGGTGGTTCTCGAATAGCTGCTACAGCACTTGTGCCTGCACCATCATCAACAGTACCTGTTTCTGATGTGTTTGCAGCATTCCCAGCCACAATAGGACGTGCATCAATACCCTGCATAATGTTCCATAACCCCTTTGCTACCAATACATGTCGCATCATATATGCCCACAATGGATAGTTGGTGCCATCCAACTTATCCTCAGCAGCCAACATGCGGAATACCTCATTGTTGTCAGCCATGGCCAATGACTGTACTACTAGATGTAAATGCTGTCTGTAAGAGGTAAACCTGTATAAAATCGACCTGTGCTATGTAGCACAGCCCAAAACAGACGAATGGGCACCTGTCCTGCAGATTTTAATCTTGACAGAAAATCTGCACAGTAGGACGATTTTGCCTGCGCAGTACTTGGAATGCAAAAACGGAGGGCGAAATGACTTCAGATCAAAATTCTGAAACGAACGAGGCCTATGGGCTATCCCACGGCATATACTAACCTGCAGACGCTCGTGAAACCTCGTCGCAATCGGAGGAGATGACGCGGCAGGTGCCGGTGATGCTGCCCGGGAGGAGGAAGCCTGCTCTGATACCAATTGTTGGAATTAGGGTTGCAGGAATGCACACACAACTTCAAGAAGATAAGGAAGCTTGAGCACAACACAGTAGTGTATTATGAGTGCCAAAAATGAAAGATAACAAGCCCTAGAAGATAATGGGCGTATATACAATGCACGGGGGAAAAAACCTCCTAGTGAGGGAAAAAGTGCCCCGGCGGTCCTAAGTGTGTTCACACACATCACTACTATAATATGGTAACAATGCTATCACATTCATTCACATCCTATATCATTCATTCACATCCCGATTTACATGCTAATACATTCATTCACATCCTATATCATTCATTTACATCTTGATTCACACGACATCACATCTTATCTATTCATTCACATTTATCTGATTCACATCACATCTCATCACATCTATTTACCTCTCATTCTCATTACTTCTATTCTCATCACATCCATTCTCTATTTATTCTCATCTATCTGATTCATATCACATATCATCACATCTATTTACCTCTCATTCTCATTACTTCTATTCTCATCACATCCATTCTCTATTCATTCTCATCTATCTAATTCACATCCCATCTCATCACATCTATTTACCTCTCATTCTTATCACTTCTATTCTCATCACATCCATCCATCCATTCATTCCCATCTATCTGATTCACATCCCATCTCATCACATCTATTTACCTCTCATTCTCATCACATCCATTCTCTATTCATTCTCATCTATCTGATTCATATCACATATCATCACATCTATTTACCTCTCATTCTCATTACTTCTATTCTCATCACATCCATTCTCTATTCATTCTCATCTATCTGATTCATATCACATATCATCACATCTATTTACCTCTCATTCTCAATACTTCTATTCTCATCACATCCATTCTCTATTCATTCTCATCTATCTGATTCATGTCACATATCATCACATCTATTTATAGAATGTAAGAGAATTCTTATTTTTGATATAAAGATTCTTTACGCATCTATTTATGCATAAGAATAACTTCAGTGGAAAATAATACTTTTATAAAAATCTGTTTATACATCTATTTATGCATAAATTCAATTTTAAGGAGAATAACACTGTCGAAATAAAAAGAAATCTTTTATGCATCTTTCTATGCATAAATTCAATTTTAATGAGAATAACTCTTTGGAAATAAAAATTAATTTCTTTATGCTTCTTTCTATGCATAAAATCAAAATTGATGAGAACAACTCTTTTGAAATAAAAAATAATTTCTTTTGCTTCTTTCTATGCATAAAATCAAAATCGATGAGAACAACTCTTTTGAAATAAAAAATAATTTCTTTTGCTTCTTTCTATGCATAAAATCAAAATCGATGAGAACAACTCTTTTGAAATAAAAATTAATTTCTTTATGCTTCTTTCTATGCATAAAATCAAAATTGATGAGAACAAACTCTTTTGAAATAAAAATTAATTTCTTTATGCATCTTTCTATGCATACAATCAAAATTGATGAGAACAACTCTTTTGAAATAAAAATTAATTTCTTTATGCATCTTTCTATGCATACAATCAAAATTGATGAGAACAACTCTTTTGAAATAAAAATTAATTTCTTTATGCATACAATCAAAATTGATGAGAACAACTCTTTTGAAATAAAAATTAATTTCTTTATGCATCTTTCTATGCATAAAATCAAAATTGATGAGAACAACTCTTTTGAAATAAAAATTAATTTATTTATGCATCTTTCTATGCATAGAATTTAATTTTAATGGAAATAACACTTTTATAATAAAAATATCCCTATCTACTATGCATTTTTCTTTTGACACTCAGTATGGGGGAATTTTCCTCATGAAGGAGGCGCCTATTTCACATGCTTGAATGAGTTTTAAACTCCCAAATAATGATATTCTTCCATTTATCTCCCCCCTACATTTGGATGAATCTAATTGGTCCATAGGAACCTTAATTCAAAAATTTCAGAAAATCTAGACCCTTAGGCTAAGGTCCTTTTTACCTGATTTCAATTTATTCCAATTGCACATTGGAAATTTCTCTTTGAATGTCTATTTCAAGGGAAACCATTCTAGACACTAGGAGAATTTTTATATCCAAAAATATCTCAATTTCAAATTACCTCCCTCTAGAAATTTTCTCTCTCTAGGCCAAACAGGGTAAAACAGGATCTTTCTTTTATTTTGGAGAGGGAAATAATTATAATATCAAAAGGGGAGGTTCTTACACCTGCACACCTCAAGCCGGCGGAGGGAGGAATCTTACATCCTACCCCACTTAAAAAATGCGAGATGTCCTCATCTCGCAAAATTAGAGGAGAACTCTTTTCCTTAAGATCTAACTGATTCTAGGGTTCCTTATAGTTTGGTGACAGAGAGAGAGAGCATGGCATGCTGACACTTATACCTACAGTGGTTGTTCAGTCTACCTGCAGCAGCAGCAGCAGCAGGCAGCCAGTCCAACAGCCACTTAACTCCTTCCCTTCTGCAACCTGTCAGAAGCCTGTAGAGCCTGCTGTCCTTGCAAAGGAGAACCATCCCACAAGTGCTCCTCTTTCCAGCAGCCGCAACAGAATCCTGGGATAAAGATCCCTTATATAAAACTCATCATCAGATAATAATTCACTCAGATCATAACATTCAATCCTTATCACAATAATGGTCCATTAGATCAAATTTTCTATCTGAACAATCCTTCATGGAAATTTTCAATTATACAGATTTTTATTTTGACATCCCTTAACTTGATCCACTGGGTCAAGTGTTAACAGCAGTAATCTGCCAGCACAATCCACTAATCTCAAAGTGATTTGCTGAAGTCATTAACGTCATTCCAGCTATACGAACATCATCACAGGGACTCGTCCCATTCATCCTCATTGTGGTTTTGCTTAGTTTATTACATTTCAACCAAAATTCAAGAATCTTCATTTTTCAATCAGAATCCAAATCAAGTCATCAGTTCTTAACCATAATTTAAAATCATATCAACCACATTCGAATTCATCGTCTGGATAGCATTAATGCTTATAATTTCAAGTCTTAGATTTACTCGTATATAGTGCCAGTATAAAGAGCTGCAGTTATACCCTCAGTATATACGGGTAGCCACGGTCCTTGGAACTATAAGGTAAATACCATTGACATGTCTAGGCCTCAAGCAAGTCAAGGATTCCATACAATTGCGGTACTTCCATCTGAAGACCCAATTACCAATTTACCAATTTCAGTTTGAATATCAAATTGTATGAATTTTATCACACAATTCAACCTTTTACTGCTTCTTCATAAATTTTTGACATTTTTGGCTTCTCGGTTAATCCACATTAGCCAATTCGCTCTGACACCAGCTGTGAGGTCCCTATCCCCACCGCTCAACGAATTCAGGGGTGCTAGCAGCGGAAGTAGCACTTCTTGCACGGGGCAGGGTCCCACACTCAGGGCCTCGCCCCACGGATATCCGGACAAGAGACTAATCCATCGGTTCTTCCAAAATCGAACCCAGAAAAACTTCCCTTGCCCGGAAAGCATGGGTGATTCCTCCAAGATAACTTTTCTCTAACGTAGTCAAAAGCCTTAATTAAATGAACTGATCTGACCAAACCTGTAAGTCCCATAGTCAGATCAGGGAAAAGATTGTACTTGGATCATAGAGACCAATGCTTTTTTTCTCATTGAGAGGCACAACCGTTGATTCTTTTCCATAGAACAATTTTTGTCCGGGATTTGCTTCATCTATCGAACCAGAACAGAATTGAGTCTCAATTTAGGGATCCATCAGTCCAGCCTAACCCCATCCAGTCCCATGGGTTAGCCAACTGCCCAACCACTGTAGTGATCGGATACAATTAAGAATTTGGTTAGGTTATCCCGGGTACCAGGGAAAAGAGTTTCTAGGCCCCCTAGCCAGATATTCATGCAAACTTAAAACTAGTCACACCACTTACACACCCAATATGAATTTGCCTTTTTCACAGATTCAACAGTCTTTAAAACAATCATTTAATGAAACCACAATGCCACTGATCATAATCCTCTAATTATCCAATTGAATCCTTATTTCCAAACATTCCTTCCATGGTGTACCTATGGCATCATTGGCAACCTGTACCGAAAGCTCACCATTTAAATCAAACCGAGGCTGGTCAAGACCTCGGCTGACCTTGCTATGCGAGACGACCTCCGTTGACTCTCCGTTCATCAGCAGTTGCAACTTTAACAGATAGGTCTCCACGACCTCATTCACAAGACGGTCAAAATGCTTCCCCAGCATTCTTGACATAAAACAGTCATTTAAAAATAGATTTCACATACAAATACAGTTCCAACAATATTTCCATCTTTTCTCATCACTCCACATCCTCTCACATTAGTCTCCATCTTTTCTTATCTTCCCATAATTTTTTTTCTTCATCGATCCCTATCACATCACATTATTCCCACATCAAATCATATCAAATCCCATCATCCACACATCAATCCACATCATTTATACATCCATCCACATCATCCACATCATCCATACATCCATCCACATCAATCCACATTATCCACACATCCATCCACATCTTCCATACATCCATCCACATCAATCCACACGTCCATCTATGTGATTCGCATCCCATCTCATCATAGCTATTTACCTCTCATTCTCATTACTTCTATTCTCATCACATCCATTCTCTATTCAATCTCATCTATCTGATTCATATCACATTTTATCACATCCATTCTCTATTCAATCTCATCTATCTGATTCAATCTCATTCTCATTACTTCTATTCTCATCACATCCATTCTCTATTCAATCTCATCTATCTGATTCATATCACATATCATCACATCTATTTACCTCTCATTCTCATTACTTCTATTCTCATCACATCCATTCTCTATTCATTCTCATCTATGTGATTCATATCACATATCATCACATATATTCACATCTCATTCTCATTACTTCTATTCTCATCACATCCATTCTCTATTCATTCTCATCTATCTGATTCATGTCACATATCATCACATCTATTTATAGAATGTAAGAGAATTCTTATTTTTGATATAAAGATTCGTTACGCATCTATTTATGCATAAGAACAACTTCAATGGAAAATAATACTTTTATAAAAATTCGTTTATGCATAAATTCAATTTTAAGGAGAATAACACTTTCGAAATAAAAATAAACATTTTATACATATTTCTATGCATAAATTAAATTTTAATGAGAATAACTCTTTTGAAATAAAAATAAATTTCCTTATGCATCTTTCTATGGATAAAATCAAAATTGATGAGAACAACTGTTTTGAAATAAAAATTAATTTCTTTATGCATCTTTCTATGCATAAAATCAACATTGATGAGAACAACTCTTTTGAAATAAAAATTAATTTCTTTATGCATCTTTCTATGCATACAATCAAAATTGATGAGAACAACTCTTTTGAAATAAAATTAATTTCTTTATGCATCTTTCTATGCATAAAATCAAAATTGAAGAGAACAACTCTTTTGAAATAAAAATAATTTCTTTATACATCTTTCTATGCATAGAATTTAATTTTAATGGAAATAACACTTTTATAATAAAAATATCCCTACTATGCATTTTTCTTTGCCTAGAATGAAAATAACACTTTTAGAATACACAAACGGTGGGGATTACTCTTTTTGAATAATAAAAAGATAAAACTTACTTCACCAAATTTAAGAAAATTTTGCCATAACCTCCTTTGTATGGCTGACCATTTTTAATTTTTTCACTCTAAATTTTTTTAGAAATTATCCAAGATGATTTAAATCATTCTAATCTAATCAATTTCCACTTTATTAAGAGTAAACATTTATGAAAAGTTTAGTCAATTTGATTACACATCTAGGATAAAGAAAGGCGGAATTCAATAATGAAGAGAAGGGGGAAAGCCTTTCCAGCAAGGCATAACATCCATTTTCATTTTAAAGAAAGCAAAAATCAGAAAACCATAAAATAGAATAAGAAAAAGTAGAATTTCTAACTTACTAGGAGTTTTGTGAGCTTTCCTTTGGCTTGATGGTTTGAGGGATCTACTCTTGTTTGCAACAAGAATGGCCACTAAATCTTTTGAAGAGGAAATGGTCAAAAACAAATGAATTCACTTTTTTGTGCTGTGGAGGAGTAGAGTAACAGTGCATAAAATACTATTAACCATTTACAAAGAGGGAGGCTTCATTTATAGGAAAACGTGAGCCTCTAACCAAGCAAACTGATTCTAGAATTTTTGAGATAAGTTTGGTCAATTTTTGACCATTTCTAGGTCAGTTTAGCTTACTTTTTGGATCTAGTTGAAGCAGGAGAGAGGAGAGATGAAAATATCTCATTATTTGTGAGTTTAAAACTCAAGCACACGTCAAATTGGTGCTTCCTTCATGAGGGGACTTCCCCACACTAAGGTGTCAAAAATGCATCATCTCTTCTAAATATCTCTTCTTTTCTAACTAATAACCTTGTCCTTAGTCAACTCTTCATCTTATGTGAGCATTTACTGATTTTTGGGAGATTTTCTTTTATTCTTCCATTTATCTCCTCCCTACATTTGTATTAATCTAATTGGTCCATAGGAACCTTAATTCAAAAATTTAAGAAAATCTAGACCCTTAGGCTAAGGTTCTTTTTACCTGATTTCAATTTATTCCAATTGCACATTGGAAATTTCTCTTTGAATATCTGTTTTAGGGGAAACCATTTTAGACACTAGCAATATTTTTATATTAAAACATATCTCAATTTTGAATTACCTCCCTCTAGACATTTTCTCTCTATAGGCCAAAACATGGTAAAATAGGATCTTTCTCTTATTTCAGAGAGGGGAATAATTATAAGATCAGAAGGGGAGGTTCTTACACCTGCACGCCTCAAAAGCCGGCGGAGGGAGGAATCTTACATCCTACCCCACTTAAAAAACGCGAGATGTCCTCATCTCGCAAAATTAGAGGAGAACTCTTTTCCTTAAGATCCAACTGATTCTGGGGTTCCTTATAGTCTGGTGAACCCAACAGAATCCTGGGATAAAGATCCCTTATATAAAACTCATCATCAGATAATAATTTACTCAGATCGTAACATTCAATCCTTATCACAATAATGGTCCATTAGACCAAAATTTATATCTGAACAGTCCTTCATGGAAATTTTCAATTATACAGATTTTTAATTTGACATCCCTTAACTTGATCCACTGGGTCAAGTGTTAACAGCAGCAATCTGCCAGCACAATCCACTAATCTCATAGTGATTTGCTGAAGCCATGAACGTCATTCCAACTACGAACATCATCACAGGGACTCATTCCATTCATCCTCATTGTGGTTTTGCTTAGTTTATTACATTTCAACCAAAATTCAAGAGTCTTCATTTTCCAATCAAAATCCAAATCAACTTATCAGTTCTCAACCAAAATTTAAAATCATATCAACCACATTCGAATTCATTGTCTGGATAGTATTAATGCTTATAATTTCAAGTCTTAGATTTACTTGTATATACTGCTAGAAAGAGCTGCAGTTATACCCTCGGTATATACGAGTAGTCATGGTCCTTGGAACTATAAGGTAAATACCATCATGTCTAGGCCTCAAGCAAGTCAAGGATTCCATACAATTGCGGTACTTCCATCTGAAGACCCAATTACCAATTTACGAATTTCAATTTGAATATCAAATTGTATGAATTTTATCACACAATTACAACCTTTTACTGCTTCTTCATAAATTTTTGACATTTTTGGCTTCTCGGTTAATCCTCATTAGCCAATTCGCTCTGATACCAGCTATTAGGTCCCTATCCCCACCGTGCAACGAATTCAGGGGTGCTAGCAGCAGAAGTAGCACCTTTTGTGTGGAGCAGGGTCCCACACTCAGGGCCTTGCCCACAGATATCCGGACAAGAGACTAATCCATCGGTCCTTCCAAAACATAACCCGGAAAAACTTCCATTGCCCGGAAAGCACGGGCGATTCCTCTAAGATAACTTTTCTCTAGCATAGTCAAAAGCCTTAATTAACTGAATTGATCTGACCAAACCTATAAGTCCCATAGTCAGATCAGGGAAAAGATTATACTTGGATCATAGAGACCAACGCTTTTTTCCTCATTGAGAGGCACAGCCGTTGATTCTTTTCCATAGAACAATTTTTGTCCGGGATTTACTTCATCTATCGAACCAAAACGGAATTGAGTCTCAATTTAGGGATCCATCAGTCCAACCTAACCCCATCCAGTCCCATGGGTTAGCCAACCGCCCAACCACTGTAGTGATCGGATCCAATTAAGAATTTAGTTAGGTTGTCCCGGGTACCAGGGAAAAGAGTTCCCAAGCCCCCTAGCCGGATATTCATGCAAACTTAAAACTAGTCACACCACTTACACACCCAATATGAAATTGCCTTTTTCACAGATTCAACAGTCTTTAAAACAATCATTTAATGAAACCATAGTGTCACTGATCATAATCCTCTAATTATCTAGTTGAATCCTTATTTCCAAACATTCCTTCATCGGTGTACCTATGGCATCATTGGCAACCAAAACGCTCACCCCCTGTCCACTCATCAGGGGCCTTTTCGATAGTTCCTAGCTCATAGTAACCGGCAAGTATTCACTTTAACAAAAATGGAGACTTCGTTGAAGATCTGCAAGATCAACGAACAGATTCGTATTAAAGAGCCATGGACTCATCCGTTGAGGACCAGCAAGGTCAATCAACCAGATCCATGCCCGAATTCAGAAAACAACTCTTACTCCTTGTTCGAATATCTTCCCCGATGTACGTGTGGGTATCTTCGACGACCTAGAGCCCGAGCACCGTATGGTCAGCACCCTCTAGGATCCTTCACAGGTCACCTAGCGCTTCACTCATAGGCCGCTTCCTTGGTCCCTCATCCACTATACCGGAAGCTCACCATTTAAATCAAACCGAGGCTGGTCAAGACCTCGGCCGACCTTGCTACCCGAGACGTCCTCCGTTGACTCTCGGTCGTCTCAGCAGTTGTAACTTTAACAGATAGGTCTCCACGACCTCATTCACAAGATGGTCAAAATGCTTCCCCAGCATTCTTTACATAAAACAGTCATTTAAAAACAGATTTCACATACAAATACAATTCCAACAATATTTTCATCTTTTCTCATCACTCCACATCCTTTCACATTAGTCCCCATCTTTTCTCATCTTCTCACAATTTTTTTTCTTCATCAATTCCTATCACATCACATCATTCACACATCAAATCATATCCAATCACATCATCCACACATCAATCCACATCATCCATACATCCATCCACATCATCCACATCAATCCACATCATCCATACATCCATCCACATCAATCCACATTATCCACACATCCATCCACATCTATCATACATCCATCCACATCAACCCACACGTCAATCCACATCCATCCACATCAATCCACACGTCAATCCACATCATCCATACATCCATCCACATCAATCCACATTATTCACACATCCATCCACATCTTTCATACATCCATCCACATCAATCCACATCATCCATACATCCATCCACATCAATCCACATTATCCATCCACATCAATCCACATTATCAACACATCAATCCACATCATCCAAACATCCATTCACATCAATCCACATTATCTACACATCAACCCACATCATCCATACATCCACATCAACCCACATCATCCATACATCCACATTATCCACATCTTCCATACATCCATCCACATCAATCCACACGTCAATCCACATCATCCATACATCCATCCACATCAATCCACATTATCCACACATCAATCCACATCATCCATACATCTTTTCACGTCAATCCACATTATCCACACATCAATCCACATCATCCATACATCCATCCACATTATCCACACATCAATCCATATCATCCATACATCTATTCACGTCAATCCACATTATCCACACATCAACCCACATCATCTATACATCCATCCACATCATCCACATCAATCCATATCATCCATACATCCATCCACATCAATCCACATTATCCACACATCCATTCACATCTTCCATACATCTCTTCATGTCAATGCACATTATTCACACATCAACCCACATCATCCATACATCCATTCACGTCATCCACATCAATCCACATCATCCATACATCCATCCACATTAATTTCATAAGTATTCCCATTCTCATCTAATCACATCTTTTTCTATCTCATCACTTATTTCCTAATTAATCCTCATCACATCTCATCCACTTGCATCTACCCATACATCTCATCACTTCACATACATCAACATCTAATCAGTTTACATTGCATCTTATCATATCCATTTCACATCACATCTCATTCATTCACATCCCTATTCACATGCTAACACATTCATTCACGTCCCTTATCATTCACGTCCCTTATCATTCATTCACATCTCGATTCACATCCATTCACATCCCTTATCATTCACGTCCCTTATCATTCATTCACATCTCGATTCACATCCATTCACATCCCTTATCATTCATTCACATCCCGATTCACATGCTAACACATTCATTCACATCCTATATCATTCATTTAAATCTTGATTCACATGCTATCACATTCATTCACATCCTATATCATTCATTCACATCCCGATCTACATGCTAATACATTCATTCACATCCTATATCATTCACTTACATCCTGATTCACATGACATCACATCTCATCTATTCATTCTTATTTATTTGATTCACATCACATCTCATCACATCTATTCACCTCTCATTCTCAAATTACTTCTATTCTCATCACATCCATTCTCTATTCATTCTCATCTATCTGATTCATATCACATATCATCACATCTATTTACCTCTCAATCTCATTACTTCTATTCTCATCACATCCATTCTCTATTCATTCTCATCTATCCGATTCGCATCCCATCTCATTACATCTATTTACCTCTCATTCTCATCACTTCTATTCTCATCACATCCATCCATCCATTCATTCCCATCTATCTGATTTGCATCCCATCTCATCACAACTATTTACCTCTCATTCTCATTACTTCTATTCTCATCAGAGCCATTCTCTATTCATTCTCATCTATTTGATTCATATCACATATCATCACATCTATTTACCTCTCATTCTCATTACTTCTGTTCTCATCTTATTCATTCTCTGTTCATGCTCATCTATCTGATTCATGTCACATATCATCGTATCTATTTACCTCTCATTCTCATTACTTCTATTCTCATCACATAAGAGAACTCTTATTTTTTATATAAAGATTCTTTACGCATCTATTTATGCATAAGAATAACTTCAGTGGGAAATAATACTTTTATAAAAATTCGTTTATGCATCTATTTATGCATAAATTCAATTTTAAGGAGAATAACACTTTCAAAATAAAAATAAATCTTTTATGCATCTTTCTATGCATAAATTCAATTTTGATGAGAATAACTCTTTTGAAATAAAAATAAATTTCTTTATGCATCTTTCTATGCATAAAATCAAGATTGATGAGAATAACTCTTTTGAAATAAAAATAAATTTATTTATGCTTCTTTCTATGCATAAAATCAAAGTTGATGAGAATAACTCTTTTGAAATAAAAATAAATTTCTTTATGCATCTTTCTATGCATAAAATCAAAATTGATGAGAATAACTCTTTTGAAATAAAAATTAATTTCTTTATGCATCTTTCTATGCATAAAATCAAAATTAATGAGAATAACTCTTTTGAAATAAAAATAATTTCCTTTATGCATCTTTCTATGCATAGAATTTAATTTTAATGGAAATAACACTTTTATAATAGAAATATGCCTACTATGCATTTTTCTATGCCTAGAATGAAAATAACACTTTTAGAATAACAAACGGTGGGGATTACTCTTTTTGAATAATAAAAAGATATAACTTACTTCACCAAATTTAAGAAAACTTTGCCATAACCTCCTTTGTATGGCTGACCATTTTTAAATTTTTTCACTCTAAAATTTACTAGAAATTATCAAAGATGATTTAAATCATTCTAATCTAATCAATTTCCACTTTATTAAGAGTAAACAATTATGAAAAGTTTAATTCCATCAATTTGATTACACATCTAGGATAAAGAAAGGCTGAATTCAATAATGAAGAGAAGGGGGAAAGCCTTTCCAGCAAGGCATAACAGTGCATAAAACAATTTTTGGCTCTCGGGAGGAAAAGAGTAACAGTGCATAAAACACTATTAACCATTTACAAAGGGGCAGGCTTCATTTATAAGAAAAAGTGAGCCTCTAACCAAGCAAACTGATTCTAGAATTTTCTACATCAGTTTGGTCAATTTTTGACCATTTTTAGGTTAGTTTAGCTTAATTTTTGGATGTGTTTGAAGCAAGAGAGAGGAGAGGTGAAAATATCTCATTATTTGGGAGTTTAAATCTCAACCACACATGTGAAATAGGCATCTCCTTCATGAGGGGAATTCCCCACACTAACGTGTCAAAAATGCATCATTTCTTTTAAATATCTCTTCTTTTTTAACTAAAAACCTTGTCCTTAGTCAACTCTTCATCTTATGTGAGCATTTACTCATTTTTGGGAGATTTTCTTTTATTCTTCCATTTATCTCCTCCCTACATTTGGATGAATCTAATTGGTCCATAGGAACCTTAATTCAAAAATTTCAGAAAATCTGGACCCTTAGGCTAAGATCCTTTTTACTTGATTTCAATTTATTCCAGTTGCACATTGGAAATTTCTTTTTGAATATCTGTTTTAGGGGAAACCATTTTAGACACTAGCAGTATTTTTATATTAAAAAATATCTCAATTTTGAATTACCTCCCTCTAGACATTTTCTCTCTATAGTACAAAACATGGTAAAATAGGATCTTTCTCTTATTTCAAAGAGGGGAATAATTATAAGATCAGAAGGGGAGGTTCTTACACCTGCACGCCTCAAAACCCGGAGGGAGGAATCTTAAATCCTACCCCACTTAAAAAACGCGAGATGTCCTCATCTCGCAAAATTAGAGGAGAACTCTTTTCCTTAAGATCCAACTGATTCTGGGGTTCCTTATAGTCTGGTGAACCCAACAGAATCCTGGGATAAAGATCCCTTATATAAAACTCATCATCAGATAATAATTCACTCAGATTGTAACATTCAATCCTTATCAGAATAATGGTCCATTAGATCGAAATTTCTATCTGAACAGTCCTTCAACAGTCCATGGAAATTTTCAATTATACAGATTTAAATTTGACATCCCTTAACTTGATCCACTGGGTCAAGTGTTAACAACAACAATCTGCCAGCACAATCCATTAATCTCATAGTGATTTGCTGAAGCCATTAACGTCATTCCAACTACGAACATCATCACAGGGACTCGTCCCATTCATCCTCATTGTGGTTTTGCTTAGTTTATTACATTTCAACCAAAATTCAGGAATCTTCATTTTTCAATCAGAATCCAAATCAACTCATCAATTCTCAACCAGAATTTAAAATCATATGAACCACATTCAAATTCATCGTCTCGACAATATTAATGCTTATAATTTCAAGTCTTAGATTTACTCGTTTATATTGCCAGAGCTGCAGTTATACCCTCGATATATATGGGTAGTCACTATCCTTAGAACTATAAGGTAAATACCATCATGTCTAGGCCTCAAGCAAGTCAAGGATTCCATACAATCCATCAGTTCTTCCAAAACCGAACCCGAAAAAACTTCCCTTGCCCGAAAAGCACGAGTGATTCCTCCAGGATAACTTTTCTCTAACATAATCAAAAGCCTTAACTAACTGAACTGATCTGACCGAACCCGTAAGTCCCATAGTCAGATCAAGGAAAAGATTGTACTTGGATCATAGAGACCAATGCTTTTTTCCTCATTGAGAGGCACAGCCGTTGATTCTTTTCCATAGAACAATTTTTGTCCGAGATTTACTTCATCTATTGAACCGAACATATCTGACCGAACCCGTAAGTCCCATAGTCAGATCAAGGAAAAGATTGTACTTGGATCATAGAGACCAATGCTTTTTTCCTCGTTGAGAGGCACAGTCGTTGATTCTTTTCCATAGAACAATTTTTGTCCGAGATTTACTTCATCTATCGAACCAGAATAGAATTGAGTCTCAATTAAAGGATCCATCATTCCAGCCTAACCCCATCCAGTCATCCCATGGGTTAGCCAACCGCCCAACCACTGTAGTGATGCGATCCAATTAAGAATTTGGTTAGGTTATCCCGGGTACCAAGGAAAAGAGTTCCCAGGTCCCCCTAGCCGGATATTCATGCAAACTTAAAACTAGTCACACTACTTACACACCCAATCTTACACACCCAATATGAAATTGCCTTTTTCATAGATTCAACAGTCTTTAAAACAATCATTTAATGGAACCATAGTGTCACTGATCATAATCCTCTAATTATCCAGTTGAATCCTTATTTCCAAACATTCCTTCATCGGTGTACCTATGGCATCATTGGCAACAACCAGAATGCTCACCCCCTATCCACTCAGGGGCCTTTTCGATAGTTCCTAGCTCATAGTAACCGGCAAGTATTCACTTTAACAAAAATAGAGTCTCCGTTGAAGATCAGCAAAATCAACCAACAGATCCATATAAAAGAGCCATGGACTCATCCGTTGAGGGGACCAGCAAGGTCAATCAACCAGATCCATGCCCGAATTCAGAAAACAACTCTTACTCTTTGTTCCAATATCTTCCCCGACGTATGTGTGGGTATCTTCGGCGACCTAGAGCCCGAGCACCGTATGGTCAGCACCCTCTAGGATCCTTCGCAGGTCACCTAGCGCTTCACTCATAGGCCGCTTTCTTTTTCCTCATCCACTGTACCGGAAGCTCACCATTTAAATCAAACCGAGGCTACGCGAGACGTCCTCCGTTGACTTTCCGTCAGCAGTTGCAACTTTAACAATCAGGTCTCCACGACCTCATTCACAAGACACTCAAAATGCTTCCCCAGTATTCTTGACATAAAACAGTCATTTAAAAACAGATTTCACATAAAAATACAGCTCCAACAATATTTCCATCTTTTCTCATCACTCCACATCCTTTCACATTAGTCTCCATCTTTTCTCATCATCCCACAATTTTTTTTCTTCATCGATCCCTATCACATCACATCATTCCCACATTAAATCATATCCAATCGCATCATCCACACATCAATCCACATCATCCATACATCTATCCACATCATGCACATCATTCCACATCATCCATACATCCATCCAGATCAATCCATATTATCCACACATCCATCCACATCTTCCATACATCCATCCACATCATCCACACGTCAATCCACATCATCCATACATCCATCCACATCAATTGACATTATCCACACATCAATCCACATCTTCCATACATCCATCCACATCAATCCACACATCAATCTACATCATCCATACATCCATCCACATTATCCACACATCAATCCACATCATCCATTCACGTCAATCCACATTATCTACACATCAACCCACATCATCCATACATCCATTCACGTCAATCCACATTATCTACACATCAACCCACATCATCCATACATCCATTCACGTCAATCCACATTATCCACACATCCATCCACATCTTCCATACATCCATCCACATCAATCCACACATCATCCATACATCCATCCACATCAATCCACATTATCCACACATTAATCCACATCATCCATACATGCATTCACGTCAATCCACATTATCCACACATCAACCCACATCATCCATACATCCATCCACATCATCCACATCATCCATACATCCATCCACATCAATCCACATTATCCACACATCAATCCACATTATCCACACATCCATTCACATGTTCCATACATCCCTTCATGTCAATCCACATTATCCACACATCAACCCACATCATCTATATATCCATTCACGTCATCCACATCAATCCACATCATCCATCCGCATCAATCCACATTCATTTCATGAGTATTCCCATTCTCATCTAATCACATCTTTTTCTATCTCATCACTTATTTCCTCATTAATCCTCATTAGATCTCATCCACTTGCATCTACCCATACATCTCATCACTTCACATACATTAACATCTAATAATTTTACATCGCATCTTATCACATCCATTTCACATCACATCTCATTCATTCACATCCCGATTCACATGCTAACACATTCATTCACGTCCCTTATCAGTCATTCACATCCCGATTCACATCACACCACATCCATTCACATCCCTTATCATTCATTCACATCCCGATTCACATCACATCACATCCATTCACATCCCTTTTCATTCATTCACATCGTGATTCACATGCTAACACATTCATTTACATCCTATATCATTCATTTACATCTTGATTCACATGCTATCACATTCATTCACATCCTATATCATTCATTCACATCCGGATTTACATGCTAATACATTCATTCACATCCTATATCATTCATTTACATCCTGATTCACATGACATCACATCTCATCTATTCATTCACATTTATCTGATACACATCACATCTAATTACCTCTCATTCTCATTACTTCTATTCTCATCACATCCATTCTCTATTCATTCTCATCTATCTCATTCATATCACATATCATCACATCTATTTACCTCTCAATCTCATTACTTCTATTCTCATCACATCCATTCTCTATTCATTCTCATCTATCTAATTTGCATCCCATCTCATCACATCTATTTACCTCTCATTCTCATCACTTCTATTCTCATCTCATCCATCCATCCATTTATTCCCATCTATATGATTCGCATCCCATCTCATCATAGCTATTTACCTCTCATTCTCATTACTTCTATTCTCATCATGTCCATTCTCTATTCATTCTCATCTATTTGATTCATATCACATATCATCACATCTATTTACCTCTCATTCTCATTACTTCTATTCTCATCTTATCCATTCTCTATTCATTCTCATCTATCAGATTCATATCACATATCACCACATCTATTTACCTCTCATTCTCATTACTTCTATTCTCATCACATCAATTGTCTATTCATTCTCATCTATCTGATTCATGTCACATATCATCACATCTATTTATAGAATGTAAGAGAATTCTTATTTTTTATATAAAGATTATTTACGCATCTATTTATGCATAAGAACAACTTCAGTGGGAAATAATACTCTTATAAAAATCTGTTTATGCATCTATTTATGCATTAATTCAATTTTAAGGAGAATAATACTTTCGAAATAAAAATAAATCTTTTATGCATCTTTCTATGCATAAATTCAATTTTAATGAGAATAACTCTTTTGAAATAAAAATTAATTTCTTTATGCATCTTTCTATGCATAAAATCAAAATTGATGAGAATAACTCTTTTGAAATAAAAATAAACTTCTTTATGCATCTTTCTATATGCATAAAATCAACATTGATGAGAATAACTCTTTTGAAATAAAAATAAACTTCTTTATGCATCTTTCTATGCATGAAATCAAAATTGATGAGAATAACTCTTTTAAAATAAAAATAAATTTCTTTATGCATCTTTCTATGCATAGAATTTAATTTTAATGGAAATAACACTTTATAATAAAAATATCCCTACTATGCATTTTTCTTTGTCTAGAATGAAAATAACACTTTTAGAATACACAAACGGCGGGGATTACTCTTTTTGAATAATAAAAAGATAAAACTTATCTCACCAAACTTAAGAAAATTTTGCCATAACCTCCTTTGTATGGTTGACCTTTTTTTATTTTTTTCACTATAAAATTTACTAGAAATTATCCAAGATGATTTATATCATTCTAATCTAATCAATTTTCACTTTATTAAGAGTAAACATTTATGAAAAGTTTAATTCCATCAATTTGATTACACATCTAGGATAAAGAAAGGCTAGATTCAATAATGAAGAGACGGGGGAAAGCCTTTCCAGCAAGGCATAACATCCATTTTCATTTTAAAGAAAGCAAAAATCAGAAAACCATAAAATAGAATAAGAAAAAGTAAAATTTCTAACTTACTAGGAGTTTTGTGAGCTTTCCTTTGGCTTGATGGTTTGAGGGATCTACTCTTGTTTGCAACAAGAAAGGCCACCAATTCTTTTGAAGAGGAAATGGTCAAAAACAAATGAATTCACTGTTTTTGGCTCTAGGGAGGAGTAGAGTAACAATGCATAAAACACTATTAACCATTTACAAAGGGGGAGGCTTCATTTATAAGAAAAAGTGAGCCTCTAACCAAGCAAACTGATTCTAGAAGTTTCTAGATTAGTTTGGTCAATTTTTGACCATTTTTAGGTCAGTTTAGCTTACTTTTTGGATCTAGTTGAAGCAGGAGAGAGGAGAGATGAAAATATCTCATTATTTATGAGTTTAAAACTCAACCACACATGTGAAATAGGCTCCTTGATGAGGGGAATTCCCCACATTGAGTTGTCAAAAATGCATCATTTCTCCTAAATATCTCTTGAACTTTTTTAACTAATAACCTTGTCCTTAGTCAACTCTTCATCTTATGTGAGCATTTACTCATTTTTGGGAGATTTTCTTTTGTTCTTCCATTTATCTCTTCCCTACATTTGGATTAATCTAATTGGTCCATAGGAATCTTAATTCCA
The DNA here is from genome assembly GCF_041138505.1 of Cibotium barometz. NCBI lineage: Eukaryota > Viridiplantae > Streptophyta > Polypodiopsida > Cyatheales > Cibotiaceae > Cibotium > Cibotium barometz. Next base: position 1,252,562 of record NC_141079.1, read on the forward strand.
AAATTTCAGAAAATCTGGACCCTCAGGCTAAGGTCCTTTTTACCTGATTTCAATTTATTCCAATTGCACATTGGAAATTTCTTTTTGAATATCTATTTCAGGGAAAACCATTTTAGACACTAGGAGGATTTTTATATCAAAAAATATCTCAATTTTGAATTACCTCCTTCTAGACGTTTTCTCTCTCTAGGCCAAAATAAGATAAAACATGATCTTTCTTTTATTTTAGAGAGGGGAATAATTATAGGATCAGAAGGGGAGGTTCTTACACCTGCACACCTCAAAAGCCGAAGAGAGGAATCTTACATCCTACCCCACTGAAAAAAGGCAAGATGTCCTCATCTCGCAAAATTAGAGGAGAACTCTTTTCCTTAGGATCCAACCTTAAGATCCAACTGATTCTGGGGTTCCTTATAGTCTGGTGAGCCCAACAGAATCATGGGTTAAAGATTCCTTATATAAAACTCATCATCAGATAATAATTCACTCAGATCGTAACATTCAATATCACAATAATGGTCCATTAGATCGAAATTTCTATTTGAACAGTCCTTCATGGAAATTTTCAATTATACAGATTTTTAATTTGACATCCCTTAACTTGATCCACTGGGTCAAGTGTGTGTAACAGCAGCAATCTGCCAGCACAATCCACTAATCTCATAGTGATTTGCTCAAGTCATTAACGTCATTCCAGCTCTACGAACATCATCACAGGGACTTGTCCCATTCATCCTCATTGTGGTTTTGCTTGGTTTATTTTATTTCAACCAAAATTCAAGAATCTTCATTTTTCAATCAAAATCCAAATCAACTTATTAGTTCTCAACCAGAATTTAAAATCATATCAACCACATTCGAATTCATCGTCTGGATAGTATTAATGCTTATAATTTCAAGTCTTAGATTTACTCGTATATACTGCCAGTAAAGAGCTACAGTATACCCTCGGTATATACGGGTAGTCATGGTCCTTGGAACTATAAGATAAAGACCATCATGTCTAGGCCTCAAGCAAGTCAATGATTCCATACAATTGTTACTTCCATCTGAAGACCAATTACCAATTTACGAATTTCAGTTTGAATATCCAATTGTATGAACTTTATCACACAATTACAACCTTTTACTGCTTCTTTATAAATTTTTGACATTTTTGGCTTCTCGATCAATCCTCATTAGCCAATTCGCTCTGATACCAACTGTGAGGTCCCTATCCCCACCGTGCAACGAATTCAGGGGTGCTAGCAGCGGAAGTAGCACTTCTTACGTGGGGCAAGGTCCCACACTCGGGGCCTCGCCCATGGATATCCGGACAAGAGACTAATCCATCGGTTCTTCCAAAACCGAACCCGGAAAAACTTCCCTTGCCCGGAAAGCACGGGAGATCCCTCCAGGATAACTTTTCTCTAACATAGTCAAAAGCCTTAACTAACTGAACTGATCTGACCGAACCCGTAAGTCCCATAGTCAGATCAAGGAAACGATTATACTTGGATCATAGAGACCAACGCTTTTTTCCTCATTGAGAGGCACAACCGTTGATTCTTTTCCATAGAACAATTTTAGATTTACTTCATCTATCGAACCAGAACAGAATTGAGTCTCAATTACAGGATCCATCATTCCAGCCTAACCCCATCCAGTCATCCCATGGGTTTGCCAACCGCCCAACCACTGTAGTGATGCGATCCAATTAAGAATTTGGTTAGGTTATCCCGGCTACCAAGGAAAAGAGTTCCCAGGTCCCCCTAGCCGGATATTCATGCAAACTTAAAACTAGTCACACCACTTACACACCCAATATAAAATTGCCTTTTTTGCAGATTCAACAGTCTTTAAAACAATCATTTAATGAAACCATAGTGTCACTGATCATAATCCTCTAATTATCCAGTTGAATCCTTATTTCCAAACATTCCTTCATCGGTGTACCTATGGCATCATTGGCAACAACCAAAACGCTCACCCCCTGTCCACTCAGGGGCCTTTTCTCGATAGTTCCTAGCTCATAGTAACCGGCAAGTATTCACTTTAACAAAAATGGAGTCTCCATTGAAGATCGGCAAGATCAACCAACAGATCCATATAAAAGAGCCATGGACTCATCCGTTGAGGAGACCAACAAGGTCAATTAACCAGATCCATGCCCGAATTCAGAAAATAACTCTTACTCCTTGTTCCAATATCTTCCCCGATGTATGTGTGGGTATCTTCGGCGACCCAGAGTCCAAGCACCGTATGGTCAGCACCCTCTAGGATCCTTCGCAGGTCACCTAGCGCTTCACTCATAGGCCGCTTCCTTGGTCCCTCATCCACTGTACCGGAAGCTCACCATTTAAATCAAACCGAGGCTGGTCAAGACCTCATCCTCCGTTGATTCTCCATCAGCAATTGCAACTTTAATAGATAGGTCTCCACGACCTCATTCAGAAGACGGTCAAAATGCTTCCCAAGCATTCTTGACATAAAACAGTCATTTAAAAATAGATTTCACATACAAATACAGTTCCAACAATATTTCCATCTTTTCTCATCTTCCCACAATTTTTTTTCTTCATCGATCCCTATCACATCACATTATTCCCACATCAAATCATATCCAATCGCATTATCCACACATCAATCCACATCATCCATACATCCATCCACATCATCCACATCATCCACATCATCCATATATCCATCCACATCAATCCACATTATCAACACATCCATCCACATCTTCCATACATCCATCCACATCAATCCACATTATCCACACATCCATCCACATCAATCCACATTATCCACACATCCATCCACATCTTCCATACATCCATCCACAATAATCCACATCATCCATACATCCATCCACATTATCCACACATCAATCCACATCTTCCATACATCCATTCACATTATTCCACATTATCCACACATCAACCCACATCATCCATACATCCATTCTTCACGTCAATCCACATTATCCACACATCCATCCACATCTTCCATACATCCATCCACATCAATCCACATCATCCATATATCCATCCACATCAATCCACATTATCCACACATGAATCCACATCATCCATACATCCATTCACGTCAATCCACATTATCCACACATCAACCCACATCATCCATACATCCATCCACATCATCCACATCAATCCACATCATCCATACGTCAATCCACATCAATCCACATTATCCACACATCCACTCACGTCTTTCATACATCCCTTCACGTCACATCCACATTATCTACACATCAATCCACATCATCCATACATCCATTCACATCATCCATATCATCCATACATCCATCCACATCAATCAACATTCATTTCATAAGTATTCCCATTCTCATCTAATCACATCTTTTTCTATCTCATGACTTATTTTCTCATTTATCCTCATCAGATCTCATCCACTTGCATCATCTACCCATACATATCACTTCACATACATTAACATCTAATCAGTTTACATCGCATCTTATCACATACATTTCACATCACATCTCATTCATTCACATCCCGATTCACATGCTAACACATTTATTCACGTCCCTTATCGTTCATTCATATCCCGATTCACTTCACATCACATCCATTCACATCCCTTATCATTCATTCACATCCCGATTCACTTCACATCACATCCATTCACATCCTTTATCATTCATTCACATCCCGATTCACATCACATCACATCCATTCACATCCCTTATCATTCGTTCACATCCCGATTCACATGCTAACACATTCATTCACATCCTATATCATTCATTTACATCCTGATTCACATGCTATCACATTGATTCACATCCTATATCATTCATTCACATCCCGATTTCCATGCTAATAAATTCATTCACATCTTATATCATTCATTTACATCCTGATTCATTCATTCACATCCCGATTTACATGCTAATAAATTCATTCACATCCTATATCATTCATTTACATCACATGACATCACATCTCACCTATTCATTCACATTTATCCGATTCACATCATATCTCATCACATCTATTTACCTCTCATTCTCATTACTTCTATTCTCATCACATCTATTCTCTATTCATTCTCATCTATCTGATTCATATCACATATCATCACATCTATTTACCTCTCATTCGCATTACTTCTATTCTCATCACAATTATTCTCTATTCATTCTCATCTATCTAATTTGCATCCCATCTCATCACATCTATTTACCTCTCATTCTCATCACTTCTATTCTCATCACATCCATCCATCCATTCATTCCCATCTATCTGATTCGCATTCCATCTTATCATAGCTATTTACCTCTCATTCTCATTACTTTTATTCTCATCACATCCATTCTCTATTCATTCTCATCTGTGTGATTCATATCACATATCATCACATCTATTTACCTCTCATTCTCATTACTTCCATTCTCATCACATCCATTCTCTATTCATTCTCATCTATCTGATTCATATCACATATCATCATATCATCATATCACATATCATCACATCTATTTACCTCTCATTCTCATTACTTCTATTCTCATCACATCAATTCTCTATTCATTCTCATCTATTTGATTCATGTCACATATCAATTCTCATTCTCATTACTTCTATTCTCATCACATCAATTCTCTATTCATTCTCATCTATTTGATTCATGTCACATATCATCACATCTATTTATAGAATGTAAGAGAATTCTTATTTTTATATAAAGATTCTTTACGCATCTATTTATGCATAAGAATAATTTCAGTGGGAAATAATACTTTTATAAAAATCCGTTTATGCATCTATTTATGCATAAATTCAATTTTAAGGAGAATAACACTTTCAAAATAAAAATAAATCTTTTATGCATCTTTCTATGCATAAATTCAATTTTAATGAGAATAACTCTTTTGAAATAAAAATAAATTTCTTTATGCATCTTTCTATGCATAAACATAAAATCAAAATTGATGAGAATAACTCTTTTGAAATAAAAATTAATTTCTTTATGCATCTTTCTATGCATAAAATCAAAATTGATGAGAATAACTCATTCGAAATAAAAAATAATTTCTTTATGCATCTTTCTATGCATAGAATTTAATTTTAATGGAAATAACACTTTTATAATAAAAATATCCCTACTATACATTTTTCTATGCCTAGAATGAAAATAACACTTTTAAAATACACAAACGGTGGGGATTACTCTTTTTGAATAGTAAAAAGATATAACTTACTTCACCAAATTTAAGAAAATTTTGCCATAACCTCCTTTGTATGGCTGACCATTTTTAAATTTTTTCACTCTAAATTTTTTTAGAAATTATCCAAGATGATTTAAATCATTCTAATCTAATCAATTTCCACTTTATTAAGAGTAAACAATTATGAAAAGTTTAATTCCATCAATTTGATTACACATCTAGGATAAAGAAAGGCTGAATTCAATAATGAAGAGAAGGGAGAAAGCCTTTCTAGCAAGGCATAACATTCATTTTCATTTTAAAGAAAGCAAAAATCAGAAAACCATAAAATAGAATAAGAAAAATTAGAATTTCTAACTTACTAGGAGTTTTGTGAGCTTTCCTTTGGCTTTCCTTTGGCTTGAGGGATCTACTCTTGTTTGCAACAAGAGTGGCCACCAATTCTTTTGAAGAGGAAATGGTCAAAAACAAATGAATTCACTGTTTTTGGCTCTGGGGAGGAGTAGAGTAACAGTGCATAAAACACTATTAACCATTTACAAAGAGGGAGGCTTCATTTATAAGAAAAAGTGAGCCTCCAACCAAGCAATTTGATTCTAGAATTTTCCAGATCAGTTTGGTCAATTTTATTTTTAGGTTAGTTTAGCTTACTTTTTGGATCTAGTTGAAGCAGGATAGAGGAGAGATGAAAATATCTCATTATTTGTGAGTTTAAGACTCAACCACACATGTGAAATAGGCGCCTCCTTCATGAGGGGAATTCCCTACACTGAGGTGTCAAAATGCATCATTTCTTCTAAATATCTCTTCTTTTTTAACTAATAACCTTGTCCTTAGTCAACTCTTCATCTTATGTGAGGATTTACTCATTTTTGGGAGATTTTCTTTTATTCTTCCATTTATCTTCTCCCTACATTTGGATTAATCTAATTGGTCCATAGGAACCTTAATTCAAAAATTTTAAAAAATCTGGACCCTTAGGCTAAGGTCCTTTTTATCTGATTTCAATTTATTCCAATTGCACATTGGAAATTTCTCTTTGAATATCTGTTTTAGGGGAAACCATTTTAGACACTAGGAAGATTTTATAATTAAAAAATATCTCAATTTTGAATTACCTCCCTCTAGACATTTTCTCTCTCTAGGCCAAAACAGGGTAAAATAGGATCTTTCTTTTATTTCAGAGAGGGGAATAATTATAAGATCAGAAGGGGAGGTTCTTACACCTGCACACCTCAAAAGCAAGAGGGAGGAATCTTACATCCTACTCCACTTAAAAAAAGCGAGATGTCCTCATCTCGCAAAATTAGAGGAGAACTCTTTTCCTTAAGATCCAACTGATTCTGAGGTTCCTTATAGTCTGGTGAACCCAACAGAATCCTGGGATAAAGATCCCTTATATAAAACTCATCATCAGATAATAATTCACTGAGATCGTAACATTCAATCCTTATCACAATAATGATCCATTAGACCAAAATTTCTATCTGAACAGTCCTTCATGGAAATTTTCTATTATATAGATTTTTAATTTGACATCCCTTAACTTGATCCACTGGGTCAAGTGTTAATAGCAACAATCTGCCAGAACAATCCACTGATCTCATAGTGATTTGCTGAAGTCATTAACGTCATTCCAGCTACGAACATTATCACAGGGACTCGTCCCATTCATCCTCATTGTGGTTTTGCTTAGTTTATTACATTTCAACCGAAATTCAAGAATCTTCATTTTTCAATCAGAATCCAAACCAACTCATCAGTTCTCAACTAGAATTTAAAATCATATCAACCACATTAGAATTCATCGTTTGGATAGTATTAATGCTTATAATTTCAAGTCTTAGATTTACTCGTATATACTACCAGTAAAGAGCTGTAGCTATACCCTCGGTATATACAGGTAGTCACTCACGGTCCTTGGAACTATAAGGTAAATACCATCATGTCTAGGCCTCAAGCAAGTCAAGGATTCCATACAATTGCGGTACTTCCATCTGAAGACCTAACCACCAATTTAGGAATTTCAGTTTGAATATCAAATTGTATGAATTTTATCATTTTTAGCTTCTAGGTTGATCCTCATTAGCCAATTTGCTCTGATACCAGCTGTGAGGTCCCTATCCCCACCGCGCAATGAATTCAGGGGTGCTAGCAGCAAAAGTAGCACTTCTTGCACAAGGTAGGGTCCCGCACTCGGGGCCTCGCCCATGGATATCCGGACAAGAGACTAATCCATCAGTTCTTCCAAAACCGAACCCGAAAAAACTTCCCTTGCCCGGAAAGCACGAGTGATTCCTCCAGGATAACTTTTCTCTAACGTAGTCAAAAGCCTTAACTAACTGAACTAATCTAACCAAACCCGTAAGTCCCATAGTCAGATCAGGGAAAAGATTGTACTTGGATCATAGAGACCAGCTCTTTTTTCCTCATTGAGAGGCACAGCCTTTTATAGAACAATTTTGTCTGAGATTTACTTCATCTATCGAACCAGAACAAAATTGAGTCTCAATTTAGGGATCCATCAGTCCAGCCTAACCCCATCAACCGCCCAACCACTGTAGTGATGGGATCCAATTAAGAATTTGGTTAGGTTGTCCCGGGTATTAGGGAAAAGAGTTCCCAGGCCTCCTAGCCGGATATTCATGCAAACTTAAAACTAGTCACACCACTTACACACCCAATATGAAATTGCCTTTTTCACAGATTCAACAGTCTTTAAAACAATCATTTAATGAAACCATAGTATCACGGATCATAATCCTCTAATTATCCAGTTGAATCCTTATTTCCAAACATTCCTTCATCGGTGTACCTATGGCATCATTGGAAACCAGAACCCTCACCCCCTGTCCACTCAAGGGCCTTTTCGATAGTTCCTAGCTCATAGTAATCGGCAAGTATTCACTTTAACAAAAATGGAGTCTCCGTTGAAGATCGGCAACAAGATCAACCAACAGATCCATATAAAAGAGCCATGGACTCATCCGTTGAGGACCAGCAAGGTCAATCAACCAGATCCATGCCCGAATTCAAAAAACAACTCTTACTCCTTGTTCCAATATCTTCGCCGACGTACGTGTGGGTATCTTCGACGACCCAAAGCCCGAACACCAGCACCCTCTAGGATCCTTCGCAGGTCACCTAGCGCTTCACTCATAGGCCGCTTCCTTGGTCCCTTATCCACTGTACCGGAAGCTCAACATTTAAATCAAACCGAGGCTGGTCAAGACCTCGGCCGACCTTGCTACGCGAGACGTCCTCCGTTGACTCTCCATCAGGAGTTGCAACTTTAACAGATAGGTCTCCACGACCTCATTCACAAGACGGTCAAAATGCTTCCCCAGCATTCTTGACATAAAACATTTATTTAAAAACAAATTTCACATACAAATACAGTTCCAACAATATTTCCATCTTTTCTCATCACTCCACATCCTTTCACATTAGTCCCCATCTTTTCTCATCTTCCTACAATTTGTTTCTTCATCGATCCCTATCACATCACATCATTCCCACATCAAATCATATCCAATCGCATCATCCACACATCAATCCACATCATCCATACATCCATCCACTTCAATCCACATTATCCACACATCCATCCACATCTTCCATACATCCATCCACATCAATCCACATGTCAATCCACATCATCCATACATCCATCCACATCAATCCACATTATCCACACATCCATCCATATCTTCCATACATCCATCCACATCAATCCACGCGTCAATCCACATCATCCATACATCCTTCCACATCAATACACATTATCCACACATCAATCCACATCATCCATAGATCCATTCACATCAATCCAAATTATCCACACATCAACCCACATCATCCATACATCCATTCACGTCAGTCCATATTATCCACTCATCCATCCACATCTTCTATACATCAATCCACACGTCAATCCACATCATCCATACATCCATCCACATCAATCCACATTATCCATACATCAATCCACATCATCCATACATCCATTCACGTCAATCCACATTATCCACACATCAACCCACATCATCCATACATCCATCCACATCATCCACATCAATCCACATCATCCATACATCCATCCACATCAATCCACATTATCCACATATCCATTCATATCTTTCATACATCCCTTCACGTCAATCCACATTATCCACACATAGACCCGCATCATCCATACATCCATTCACGTCAATCCACATTATCCACACATAGACCCGCATCATCCATACATCCATTCACGTCATCCACATCATCCATACATCCATCCACATCAATCCACATTCATTTCATAAGTATTCCCATTCTCATCTAATCACATCTTTTTCACTTATTTTCTCATTTATCGTCATTAGATCTCATCCACTTGCATCTACCCATACATCTCATCACTTCACATACATTAACATCTAATCAGTTTACATCGCATCTTATCACATCCATTTCACATCACATCTCATTCATTCACATCCCGATTCACATGCTAACACATTCATTCACTTCCCTTATCGTTCATTCACATCCTGATTCACATCACATCACATCCATTCACATCCCTTATCATTTATTCACATCCTGATTCACATCACATCACATCCATTCACATCCCTTATCATTCATTCACATCCTGATTCACATGCTAGCACATTCATTCACATCCTATATCATTCATTTACATCCTGATTCACATGCTATCACATTCTTTCACATCCTATATCATTCATTCACATTTCGATTTACATGCTAATACATTCATTCACATCTTATATCATTCATTTACATCTTGATTCACATGACATCACATCTCATCTATTCATTCACATTTATCTGATTCACATCACATCTCATCATATCTATTTACCTCTCATTCTCATTACTTCTATTCTCATCACATCCATTCTCTATTCATTCTCATCTATCTGATTCATATCACATATCATCACATCTATTTACCTCTCATTCTCATTACTTCTATTCTCATCACATCCATTCTCTATTCATTCTCATCTATCTGATTCGCATCCCATCTCATCACATCTATTTACCTCTCATTCTCATCACTTCTATTCTCATCACATCCATCCATCCATTCATTCCCATCTATCTGATTCGCATCCCATCTCATCATAACTATTTACCTCTCATTCTCATTACTTCTATTCTCATCACATCCATTCTCTATTCATTCTCATCTATCTGATTCATATCACATATCATCACATCTATTTACCTCTCATTCTCATTACTTCTATTCTCATCACATCCATTCTCTATTCATTCTCATCTATCCCAGTCTTTCAGGTCATTCCATAGGCTTGGGCTACCTTGGAGCAAGGTGTAGATAGGAATTTGGACCTGAGAAGAGAGGAAAGAAGAGAGACCTGCAATGTCTCTTGGAACAGAAGCTTTTCTTTGAGGAATTTTGAGTCTACTTTGTCTTAAGGTTTTTGAGGTGTATGGGATGGGAACAAGGATTTCTGCATTGGTTCCCCTATGATGTTCACCTTCCAGGTCTCTAAGTGTAAGATTCCTCCCCCACCCCCTTTTTGATGTCTAGTATCTTTCCCTGTAATCAATCCCTCTTCAGAAATATAAAGACCTTGTTTCTATCTGTTTTAGCCTAGAGAGAGAAAAATATTCTAGAGAGAGAATATTCAGATTTTGAATATTTTTGGATAGAAAAATATCTCTTCTAATTCAGATGAGTTCCCCTAAAACAGAAATTCAAAAAAGAATTTTTCAATGTGCAATTGGAATTAATTGAAAATAGGTATAAAGAACCTTAGCCTAAGGGTCTAGATTTTCAGAAATCTTTAGACTATGGTCCAATTAAGGTTCCTATGGACCAATAGCATCAATCCATGTGTAGGGAAGAGATAAATCCAACTTGTAAAAAGAAAATACCCAAAAATGAGTAAATGCTCACATGAGGTGAAGAGTTGAAAATGTACAAGGTTTATTAGTAAAAAACTATGTGCAATATTAAAAATATGAGATATTTTGGGTATAATGATTTTATTATGACACATATGTAAGGAAGGGGAGTCCCTTAAATGCTCACATAAGATGAAGAGTTGAAAATGTACAAGGATTATTAGTAAAAAACTATGAGCAATATTAAAAATATGACATATGTAAGGAAGGGGAATTCTTTAAAGGAGGTGCATATTTCACATAAGATGAAGAGTTGAAAATGTACAAGGATTATTAGTTAAAAAAAAACTATGAGCAATATTAAAATGATTCCATTATGACACATATGTAAGGAAGAGGAGTTCTTTAAAGGAGGTGCATAATTCACATGCTTGAATGAGTTTTAAACTCATAAAAATTGAGATATTTCATCTCTCCTCTCTCCTCATTCAAGTCTAGTTCCAAAAAGTTAGCTTAACTGACCTAAAAATGGTCAAATATTGACCAAACTGATTTAGAAAATTCTAGAATCAGTTTGTTTGGTTAGGAGCTCAATTTTTCCTATAAATAGAAGCCTCCCCCTTGTTGAAAGATATATAGTGTTTATGCATCGTTACTCTACTCCACCTAAGCCAAGAACTGTGAATTCATTTAATAATTCACTAGTTTTTGGAGCTTCCCTCTTTCTTCAATCTCCATTAGTGGCTCCATCAACATACTTAACCAATTGATTGGTTGGGGGCCTCTACCGTGAACAAAGAATCAAGCAAGTTGTAAGGTAATTAGTGAATATTGATCTTTCTATAATTTCTCAATGTTTCTCTCTTCTCAACCCCTCTCAAGCTTGAGAAGTTTAATTGGTATGGTTTTTTTTTTAAATACTATTGAAGTTTGAATAGTAGTGAAGAGTTACATAAGTTAATAAATGCTATTGAAGTTAATTTTTATTTATGTTTAAATTCTAATGATTTTTATGTAAATTCTCTCTCTCACTCAAGAAATGGTCATACTCATGACCCGTTCTCAATCCAAATCAAGCTTTTCATAAAGCTTTTCCTTAACCCAAGATTAAGCTATGCTTGAGGCCAATTTAATGGCTTTTTTCTATGCTTTTAGTTTATGCATATTGATGATTCAATCCACTATAGATTAATGATCCAATTAGAGATCATTTTAATTATTTCCTTAATGATAAGCTTTATCCCTTAGAAAAAATTGAGATTTATCAGTCATAGCAGCGGAGCTATGGCAAAATTTTTATAAAAATTATGCATGAAATAATCTCATTCAAAGCATAAAAAGAGGACTTCCTACCATATTCTAGGAATTATCATCCTAGATTAATTGAAAGAATTTCATTATAATCATGGAGAAATTGAATTTTAATATCATGCATAAAGGATAATTTTTTTATATCAAAAGTGTTACTTTTATCATTTTTAATTTTCATGCATAGAAGTATGCATAAAGGAAAAAAAATTTATATCAAAAGTGTTACTTTTATCATTTTTTAATTTTTCATGCATAGAAGTATGCATAAAGGAAACTTTTTTATATCAAAAGTGTTACTTTTATCATTTTTAATTTTCATGCATAGAAGTATGCATAAAGGATAATTTTTTTATATCAAAAGTGTTACTTTTATCATATTGGATTTCATGCATAGAGGTATGCATAAAAGTTGAATATTTTATTATAAAAGTGTTACTTTTAGCATAATTGAATTTCATGCATAGAGGTATGCATAAAAGATATGGGAAGTGATAAGATATGATAAGATGCATGTGGATGTGGATGTGGATGTATGAATGTGGATGTATGGATGTGAATGTGGATGTGGATGTGGATGTATGGATGTGGATGTGGATGTATGAATGTGGATGTATGGATGTGAATGTGGATGTGGATGTGGATGTATGGATGTGGATGTATGGATGTGGATGTGGATGTATGAATGTGGATGTATGGATGTGGATGTGGATGTATGAATGTGGATGTATGGATGTGAATGTGGATGTGGATGTGGATGTATGAATGTGGATGTATGGATGTATGAATGTGGATGTATGGATGTGAATGAGGATGTAGATGTGGATGCATGGATGTAAATGTGGATGTGGATGTATGGATGTATGCATGTAGATGTGGATGCATGAATGTGGATGTATGGATGTGAATGAGGATATAGATGTGGATGTATGGATGTGAATGTACATGTAGATAAAGATGTATATATGTGAATGGGAATGTGGATGTGGATGTATGTATGCATGTGGATGTGGATATGGATGTGTATGTATGAATGTGGATATGGGATGTGGATGTATAAATGAGGATGTGAAAATGGAGATAAGCATGTAGATGTGGATGCATGAATGTGGATGTATGGATGTGAATGAGGATATAGATGTGGATGTATGGATGTGAATGTGCATGTAGATATGGATGTATATATGTGAATGGGAATGTGGATGTGGATGTATGTATGCATGTGGATGTGGATATGGATGTGTATGTATGAATGTGGATATGGGATGTGGATGTATAAATGAGGATGTGAAAATGGAGATAAGCATGTAGATGTGGATACATGAATGTGGATGTATGGATGTGAATGAGGATATAGATGTGGATGTATGGATGTGAATGTGCATGTAGATATGGATGTATATATGTCAATGAGAATGTGGATGTGGATGTATGTATGCATGTGGATGTGGATATGGATGTGTATGTATGAATGTGGATATGGGATGTGGATGTATAAATGAGGATGTGAAAATGGAGATAAGCATGTAGATGTGGATGTATGGATGTGAATGTGGATGTGGATGTGGATGTATGAATGTGGATGCATAGATGTAAATGTGGATGTGTATGTATGGATGTAGGCATGTAGATGTGGATGCATGAATGTGGATGTATGGATGTGAATGAGGATATAGATGTGGATGTATGGATGTGAATGTGCATGTAGATATGGATGTATAGATGTGAATGAGAATGTGGATGTGGATGTGGATGTATGTATGTATGTATGTGGATGTGGATGTATGAATGAGGACGTGATAATGAATGTATGCATGTGGATGTGGATATGGATGTGTATGTATGAATGCGGATATGGATGTGGATATGGATGTGTATGTATGAATGTGGATATGGGATGTGGAAGTATAAATGAGGATGTGAAAATGGAGATAAGCATGTAGATGTGGATGTATGGATGTGAATGTGGATGTGGATGTGGATGTATGGATGTGGATATGGATGTGAATATATGATATGTGATGTGAAGGAATCTGAAGTGAAGAGATGGAAAATGATATGATTGGATGAGTACACATATAAATGAAATGTGGAATAAGTAATGTGGATTGCATGAGGGATAATGTGGAAAAATGAGAGTTAATATAGAAATTGTATTTGTAAACTGTTTGTAAATGCTATTTGTAAATGGCTATTTTATGTCAAGAATGCTGGGAAAGCATTTTGACCGTCTTGTGATTAAGGTCGTGGAGACCTAACTGATAAAGTTGCAACTGCTGACGGAGAGTCAATGGAGGACGTCTCGCGTAGCAAGGTCGGCCGAGGTCTTGACCAGCCTCGGTTCGATTAAAATGGTGAGCTTCCGGTACGGTGGATGAGGGACCAAGGAAGCGGCCTATGAGTGAAGCGCTAGGTCACCTGCGAAGGATCCTAGAGGGTGCTGACCATACGGTGCTCGGGCTCTGGGTCGCCCAGGATACCCACGCGTGCGTCGAGGAAGATATTGGAACAAGGAGTAAGAGTTGTTTTGTGAAACCGGGCATGGATCTGGTTGATTGACCTTGCTGGTCTTCAATGGATGAGTCCATGGCTCTTTATATGGATCTATTGGTTGATCTTGCTGATCTTCAACGAGAGTCCATCTTGATTTTTATAAGTGATTATATTGCCAAGTATTATGGGCTAGGAACTATTGAAAAATCCCCTGTGTGGACAAGTGGTGAGCGTTCTAGTTGCCAATGATGCCATAGATACTCTGATGATGGGAAATTATGAATCAACCGGATAAATTGGAAGATTATGATCAGTGGTACTATGGTTTCATTAAAGGATTGTTTTAAAGTTAGCTGATGCTAAGAAAAAGGTAATTTCATATTGGGTGTGTAAGTGGTGTGGCTAGTTTTATATTTGCATGAACTTCCGGCTAGGGGGCCTTGGAACTCTTTTCCTTGGTACCCGGGACAAAACCTAACCAAATTCCAAATTGGATCCCATCACTACAGTGGTTGGGTGGTTGGCTAACCCATGGGATCGGATGGGGTTAGGCTGGATTGATGGATCCGTAAATCGAGACTCAATTTCTGTTATTACGATAGATAAAGTAAATCCCGGATAGTAATTGTTCTATGGATAGGAATCAACGGCTGTGCCTCCTTGGTGGGGAAAAAAGCGTTGATCCCAATGATCCAAGTGCAAGTTTCTTCCTTGATCTGACCAAGTATCTTTATAGATGCAGTCGGATCTGTTTGATCAGTAAGAGTTTTGACTACGTTAGAGTAAAAATTATCCTGGTGGAATCGCCCGTGCTTTCCGGATAAGGGAAGTTTTTCCGGTCTGGTTTTGGAAAAATCGACGGATTAGTCTTTTGTCCGGATATCCGTGGACGAGGCCCCGAGTGTGGGACCCTGCCTCGCGCAAGAAGTGCTACTTCCGCTGCTAGTACCCCGAATCCGTTGCGCGGTGGGAACAGGGATCTCACACTAAGATATTCCTACACCCTGTCCTTCTATTGGGGGGTAGCTTCTTCTTTTGTTAACTCTTGCAGGAGGGTAGTTGGTCTAGAAGCTTGCAAGGATAAACTTGAGCATCATGCGCAGGTCTCTGGTTTGTTACAGACAGGCATGGTTCAAGACAGACAATAGGAGGATCAGCTTCCAACTGAGCTTGGCACTCACGAACTAATTCTTGGGCGGCTAGGAGCCTTTCTTTTTCCTCAATAGGATTTGGATATTCCATAAGCTTTTTGGGTCGCTGACGGGGGTCAATGGGTTCTTGGGCATGGGTGATTGCACATAGCATATCTTCTTCTTCGAATGAAGAAGTCGAAGGATGAGTTATTGTGCCAGAGTCAAAACCTCTTTTGATAATCACTCAGCTTTCTCCCTTCCCAACCTTAGTGGCTTTCTTTCATGAGCATCGAGTTACTTGGGCTTGTTCAGGGGAGGTTCAGGGGCTCTTGCTTGGTCCTGGTTTTCAGAGTTTGAAGCCTCTGTAGGAGCAGCATGTGCTACGGCCCTTTGCCTGTTCAGTAGCCTGGTTACAGCATTGAGAGGGACTACTTGAATGAAACCATTTTTAACACTCAACAGGTTGAGGCTGGTGCTAGGATTAGCTTCATTAGCCTTTCTAGTTGTTCATGGTCTTAGTAGCAGGTAGTCTTTGTACATATGATCGATCCCACATCCAACGCACAGTGGAGTCATGATAGGAGAACCTGTAGGGGCACTCACCGTTCTATTCTTGTTGGGACACTCAGCCACTCGGTGAGGTCTGCCACAATCATAACATTGTATGGGCGATCTTCTCGTTGTCCAATCCATATCCCCAGCTCGCGATATCAGAGGTGCTAAGTACATAGGGTACATTTTATCACCCTCCATGAAATAGTGACTAAGAATTTGTGAGGGCGGGCGCATGGGCTCTTGGGTTTCATAAGTGGGAGTCTCCAAGATTTCTCCTTCATTCCCATTTCTCGAAGAGTTCTGTCACGGTTATTTGATGAACTGGTGTGACTTTGGGTAACGGGGGCTGTGGTGGAAGAACTGGGGGTGGTAAGGGCATTTTTGGTACCCTAAGAATTCCTCTTTGGGCCACTTCTTGGCCAACTTAAGGAGCGTTGTGATGTGCAAGAGTTGGCAAAGCTAGCAGCCTGGGGTTTGCTGGTAGTACCTGAGGCATAGCTCAAGCTAAAGCAGCCTTGTGATGGTAGCAGTTAGAGATCTCATGGTTGCCCCACTTCACACAACAATAGGTACAATAGAGACTTGGGCGGGGTCTCAAATGAAGACATTTAGTGCCAGTATGGTTTTCTTGATAGGTCGGGCACCATACGACTTCCCTTCTAGGATAAAGATGTGGATGCCCCCCTCGTCCCCGCCTTGGTTGATTCTTCATTGCTAGGTCATTTGTTGCATTAGGGGCGGCAGCTAGTTGCTCCACACTTTGTCCAGACATGGACTTCTTACCCCTTTCGTAGGAGGCTTCTGATGTGCCTTTGTGGAGTTGTCGGGAACATGTTCCCTTGAAATTATCCTCAAACTTTAGAACACTCTTGCAACATTGTTAAGAGGTGTGTCCCAAGGCAAACAAGGAGTTGTGCAAGGGAATATCTTCAAGTTCCTCTAGAAATCTCCCAATTAGTCTCTCATCAGAGAACTTGTCTGTAATACACAATGTGAGTGGAGATATCTAACTCTGTTTATGTAATCTCTAATGGGTTTGCCCTCATTTTGCTTAACATTCTTGAGCTGTTCAACAGGGCTCCATCAGGTACCTTAACGAGAATACCCCACTTTGAAAGCTTCTTTTAGAGCCTCGAAGGAAGCTTTATCTTTTGCTTTCAGAGAGATTTGAACCATTGGCAGCTTTACTATCCAAGGTAAAGCCAAAGGCACTTATCTTAGTCTGGTCGTCTATATGGCCAAATGCTTTGCAGATCTGATTAAACATCTCTAGGTGAGTAATGGGGTCATGTGTTCCATTGAACTTTGTGATAAGCTTTGAGATATTTGCTGGTTTAGTTCGTTCCTGCCTAGGTTGAATTGGTGCAGGGGGAGTAATGCCAGTGGCTATGTAGGCATAAATATAAAGTTCATATCTATAGGCTTACGTATTCACATTCACATCTATAGGCCCATGTGTTTAGGCTTACATCTAAAGATTCATGCCTTTTTGTATGAACTCGCCTCACATACTTTCCTTTTAGGAAATAAGCCTACCAAGGGTACATAATTCTAAGAACGAGAACGTGGCCCATAACAGGGTTGGTATTATTAGGTGATAAGTATACTTTAATTTATTAATAATTATAAAGGATAAGACTTTTCCTTAGAACTTATAGATAGTACAGATTATATGATGG
Organism: Cibotium barometz; assembly: GCF_041138505.1. Lineage (NCBI taxonomy): Eukaryota > Viridiplantae > Streptophyta > Polypodiopsida > Cyatheales > Cibotiaceae > Cibotium > Cibotium barometz. Next base: position 1,270,822 of record NC_141079.1, read on the forward strand.
AAAAATCTTCCAAGAACATGACTAGGTATGTTCTTACGAGTCTTTAAGGCAGTAATAATTAGTCGATACAATGTTAGGTATATTATAATTATGAAGGACAAGAATTTTCCTTGGAATTTATATAGGTGGTACAGATTGTATGATGGAAAAAGCTTTCAAGAACACGAGTAGGTATGTTCTTTTATGAGTCTTTAAGGTAGTAATAATTAGTCGCAGTACAATGTTAGCATATTTACCTTTAGAGTCATGTCTCTAGTCTCACGTCTATAAGTTCACATGTCTACTCATGGTTAATGTGTCTAGGTCTATGAATCACATGTCTAGGCTCATGGCTCATGTCTGGTAGGCTCTCATGTGTCCAAGGTGATGTCTACATGCCAGAGTTTGAAAACTATTGAATCACTACTTTACTGTCATCAACCTTCGTCTACAGGTCCGTCAACCTCCGTCTGCAAGTTCATCAACCCCTGTCTCTACATGTCCTTGCAGTTTGCTTGCTGCCATGGACACTACCGTGTGCTGCAGTTTGCTTGCTTAGCATTGAAATGATGCTAGTTGTGTCTGCTGCTTGAAAGTGTTTGAGTGCATTGCAATTTGTCTACTCAACATCAAAATGATGTTTGATGTGTGGTTGCTTGCTCAAACACATCAAACACAGAGATCGTTGAATGGCAATGATCTGGCAATGATCTGTAAGGTCTATGTGCTCAAGGTCTAAATTTGTCCACTCACATGCGATCATCTTTTTTTTTCTCGTTCTGCTTTCTTAGCAGCCAACTACACCTCCCTTTCACCTGTATTTTCTCTACTTCCTTTTCAAGCAATGCTTTCATCTCAGACTTCATCACATATCCAAGCGGCAAAGCATGTCAATAATGGCATTCATTGCCTCCATTTGGACAAACCCAAATTGTTTTTTTGTTTTACAGCCTCAAGAAAGTATTTACATACTATTTCAATAAGCTTGTTTTAACTGAATGGTCTGGCTATGCTGAAGCTTGATGATGGCCTTCAAAGTTCTTCCTGTTTTGCATGTAGAAGTCACAGTCGCTAAGTGAATGCAATGATGAGGCTTAGCCAACCAATTGTTTACCTTTAATTCTCAATCTTCTGCGAGCATACATGGTTATTCCAGTTGCATGCCATGTCTTCTCTAACTACTTTTCAACATCTCTTGCTTACTTACTGATACCCACAAAGCTATGATGCTTTGCCCTTTTTGCACTCCAATGGTGCTCTACAACCACTATATCTGAGAGTTGCAAAAGCTCAATGAAGAGACTGTGTGAACTTGTTGCTATTGTCAAGAGCTTCTTGGTTATTTGTGGTGATGTTAAGATTTGCCTACTGTTGTCAAGACCCTTTGATGCTCCCTTAGCCAGCTAGGTTAGAAAACCCCTCCTATGTGTTAGAATTCGTGGTGCTCATGCTAGATCAAGTGTGTGGAGGTGAGGGACTCACAAAATATAAGAAAACTATCTTGCTTATTAAGTTGTTTATGAATACAACTAGGCCTTGCTCAATACAAAATGCCTCCTAGCTCCACCTTTAAATAGATGAGCTAGTGGACCTTAAGTCCCTTCACACTCACACCCTTCTCTTCCCCTTCTACATAAACTTAGTCTCTTAATACCCCCCCTCAATACCAGCTATGAAAGAATGGAATAGGTGGTATTGGACATAGGATGCCTTTATAACATTAGGCGTACAAGGTTTGGAATATAGGTGTGATTACATTAAGATTTAAAACAATTTCTCAGCGGAGTTAGAGGCTAATACAAAGTTTGCCTCTGACTCTTTGTTAGGACATTTAGAAGTGATATGTCCTGTTTGTTTACATTTGTTACATTTCATTTTGTTGGGATATTTGATCCAACAATTATTTGCCAAGTGACCCACCTTTTTGCAATGGGCACATCTTACTTTGACCACTTGATGTGACAAAGCTTGTTCGATAGTCGATGAAGTGGTTGCATTTGAAGATTCAACTCTCCCTTTGGCCTCTTTTCTTCATCAAGACAAGATTGAATGACTCCTTCGAGGGTGGGATTAGGTATGTTCTTCAGGGTGGTGACTAAGGTGGGGTACACCTTCTTGATTGCTTTTAGCAAAATAGCCACTACATCATCTTCATCCATTCTCGCATTCACTGATGCAAGTTGAGCCATAAGGCCCTTCAAGTGAGAGATGAAGGCTCCAATGTCGTCTCTCTCTTTGAATTCCAAGCTGAAAAATTCAATTTTAAGTGAGATCTTGGAATTCTTACCACGAGCTCCATAGAGCTTATCAAGCTCATGCTAGATCAAGTGTGTGGAACAAAATACAAGAAAACTATCTTGCTTATTAAGTTGTTTATGAATACAACTAGGCCTTGCTCAATACAAAATGCCTCCTATCTCCACCTTTAAATAGATGAGCTAGTGGACCTTAAGTCCCTTCACACTCACACCCTTCTCTTCCCCTTCTACATAACCTTAGTCTCTTAATACTATGCTGCCCAGCTTGTTGTAAATCCTTGAAGGCTGCTAACTAATCAATGGTTGGTAGACTCTTCCAACAGCCAACACAACTTAAGTCTTATGGTGTACGGAGCATACTGGCTAGTGCCAATGGTCTGGGTTCAACTCTTGGTTAACTCCTAGTGAGGCTTTCTTGATTAACAATAAATAGTTATAGCAAAAATCAATCTCATAGGACAGACATTCAGTAATCTTTGTTGTAGAAGTGTGTTTAGCATTAACCTTTGAAAGATTAATACTAATCTTTGATTAGACTTTGCTTTTACATAATTATGAAAAGATTATACTAGTCCATGATAAGACTTTACTTTTGCACAAATAGTTGTAGCAAAAATCAACGTTATAGGGCATACATTCAACAATCTTTGTTGTAGAAGTGTGTTTAGCATTAATCTTTGAAGGATTAATACTTATCTATGATAAGACTTTGCTTTTGCACAATTTTGAAAAGATTTAACAATTTTTGCACACTTTCTTGCTCAAGGACTACATCATTTCATTGTTGTACTCTATAATTCACTGTTTTTGAAGCTTTCACAATTTCTTTGCAATTGTTATGCAATCTTTATCAGAATGCACTTAATCTTTGTATCTATCTATCTTCTTAAGTACATCTCTCTCCCACCCTCTCCCTAATGCAAACTCTCTCTATTTCTCTCACTCTAAGATTTGTTGAAAACTTCATTAATCTTGAACTGCACTTAAATTTGCACTAAAAATGATTCAAAACTCCCTTAAATCTGCACTCAGCACAACACTTTACAACTCTGTAACAAGAAAGAACTCTGCACAACAATTTGAATATTCGGCACAGTAATCTGAAAACTCTGCACAGTAATCTGTGAAAACTCTGCGCAACAACCTTGATTTCCTCTGCCACAATCTTCTTCTGCAATGCTTCTCCAAGAACTCAAGATTTGGGGATCTAGGGTTTGATCTTAAAGAAATTAGGCCTTAAGGATTGATATTTGAAACTGTAGGCTATCTAAGCAAAATAGTGGAATAAAATCACTCAATATTGGCTTACCAAAATCTCTGCAAATCTTAATTTTGAAAATCAAGAAAATTTCAAAGAATCAAGATCAAGAAATCAAATAGTAAAGTAGATTAGGATTCTGAAAACAGTGATTAATACAAATTCAAAAATAATTAACACAAGTTTCATTGCTAATCTTGTCAAAACAAAAAATTAGTAAATTTGAAAACTATGTAAAAATGAATTTAAAATTTGATTAATACTAATCTTGATTAAGAAAATATGTTTCAAAAAAAATAGATTAACAATAATTTAAAAATGATTATTGCTAATCAAGATCAAGAAAAAATATTTTGAAAACTAGATTAAGAATAATTCGAAAATTATTATCATCTAATCAATCTCTATGCAAGGATCTAAGCCAAGAGCTCTGATACCATTGCAAGAAACTAGGGTTGGCCACTCAAAGCATGGAATGACAACATGGATGTAGGTCACCATCCTAAGGCAATAGCCAAGAAGGTCATAAAAGCTTGCGCACGAGCACCAAGAAGACAAATGTCTATAGAATGAATATGATCAAAAAGGTACGATGCCTATGAGCCCTATGCCTAATATAGCCCATGTCCCCCCAAAAGTACACATGTAAATGACCCTAAGGCCAAGTACCTAGGCCTCATTCCCCGTGTGCATGTGAAACCAAATCTACTACATTATACCTAGATTGGTGCCAAACCTACGGATCTCCTTAGAACACATAAAAACTTAAAAAATCCCAAAAAAAAACCATAAGAAAGTGCAAGACCTTTTAAAAACCCAAAAATATCAAAAAATCAAGGAAAACCATAAAAAGGACATTAGCACAAGTGATTTTGGCATTGGACCAAGTGCTTATGCATTTATGCTAGGGCCCAATAATTCCGACCTCATACTCAAACCCAACATTTGAGCATAAAGGACCAAGGGACCACGGGTTGTTGGACAGACCATCACGGGCCATTCTTGTGTGACCTTGGGCAATTGTACAGTGCCATGCTTAATCGCATTGATTTTGCTTGATTTCCACTAATCTTATTGCCAATATTTTAATGTAACCCTATTCTCTCTTATTCTTGTTTAATGGATGCTTATCCTAGCCTAATCCACTAAGTAGCAACTTTTCTATCTCACACGGCATTGATTTTGCTTAAATCTTGCTCATCAAGCCTTAATCATGATGTATCCTGTTTGATCACGCTATGTTTTCTATTAAACCAAGCAATGGCAAAGACTCTTATCAAAGGAGGGCATCCCTCTAGACCAAATTCAGGGCGCAGGATGTGAAGACACACAGGTCAGCTTCATCAGGCACACAGACAGGCAAGCATTGTGAGCACACACTAGCAAACTAGTATTGAACTCGTTTAATAGTTCAATCCACATTATCCACACATCCATCCACATCTCCATACATCCATCCACATCAATCCACATCATCCATACATCCATCCACATCAATCCACATTATCCACACATCAATCCACATCTTCCATACATCCATTCACGTTAATCCACATTATCCACACACATCAACCCACATCATCCATACATCTATTCACGTCAATCCACATTATCCACACATCCATCCACATCTTCCATACATCCACCCACATCAATCCACATCATCCATACATCCATCCACATCAATCCACATTATCCATACATCCATTCACGTCAATCCACATTATCCACACATCAACCCACATCATCCATACATCCATTCACATCAATCCACATCATCCATACATCCATCCACATCAATCCACATTATCCACACATCCATTCACATCTTCCATACATCCCTTTACGTCAATCCACATTATCCACACATCAACCCACATCATGCATTCACGTCATCCACATCAATCCACATCATCCATAAATCAATCCACATCATCCATAAATCCATCCACATCAATCCACATTCATTTCATAAGTATTCTCATCCTCATCTAATCACATCTTTTTCTATCTCATCACTTATTTCCTCATTTATCCTCATCAGATCTCATACACTTGCATCTACCCATACATCTCATCACTTCACATACATTAACATCTAATCAGTTTACATCGCATCTTATCACATCCATTTCACATCACATCTCATTCAATCACATCCCGATTCAAATGCTAACACATTCATTCACGTCCCTTATCGTTCATTCACATCCTGATTCACATCACATCACATCTATTCACATCCCTTATCATTCATTCACATCTCGATTCACATGCTAACACATTCATTTACATCCTATATCATTCATTCACATCCTAATTCACATGCTATATCATTCATTCACATCCTAATTCACATGCTATCACATTCATTCACATCCTCATTTACATGCTAATACATTCATTCACCTCCTATATCATTCATTTACATCCTGATTCACATGACATCACATCTCATCTATTCATTCACATCACATCTATTTACCTCTCATTCTCATTACTTCTACTCTCATCACATCCATTCTCTATTCATTCTCATCTATCTGATTCCTATCACATATCATCATATCTATTTACCTCTCATTCTCATTACTTCTACTCTCATCACATCCATTCTCTATTCATTCTCATCTATCTGATTCATATCACATATCATCACATCTATTTACCTCTCATTCTCACTACTTCTATTCTCATCACATCCATTCTCTATTCATTCTCATCTATCTGATCTGCATCCCTTCTCATCACATCTATTTACCTCTCATTCTCATCACTTCTATTCTCATCACATCCATCCATCCATTCATCCCTATCTGTCTGATTTGCATCCCATCTCATCACAGCTATTTACCTCTCATTCTCATTACTTCTATTCTCATCACGTCCATTCTCTATTCATTCTCATCTATCTGATTCATATCATATATCATCACATCTATTTACCTCTCATTCTCATTACTTCTATTCTCATCTTATCCATTCTCTATTCATTCTCATCTATCTCATGCATATCACATATCACCACATCTATTTACCTCTCATTCTCATTACTTCTATTCTCATCACATCCATTCTCTATTCATTCTCATCTATCTGATTCATGTCACATATCATCACATCTATTTATAGAATGTAAGAGAATTCTTATTTTTGATATAAAGATTCTTACGCATCTATTTATGCATAAGAACAACTTCAGTGGAAAATAATACTTTTATAAAAATCTGTTTATGCATAAATTCAATTTTAAGGAGAATAACACTTTCGAAATAAAAATAACTCTTTTATGCATCTTTCTATGCATAAATTCAATTTTAATGAGAATAACTCTTTTGAAATAAAAATAAATTTCTTTATGCATCTTTCTATGCATAAAATCAAAAATGATTGATAATAACTCTTTTGAAATAAAAAAAACTTCTTTATGCATCTTTCTATGCATAAAATAAAAATTGATGAGAATAACTCTTTTGAAATAAAAATAAACTTCTTTATGCATCTTTCTATGCGTAAAATCAAAATTGATGAGAATAACTCTTTTGAAATAAAAATAAACTTCTTTATACATCTTTTTATGCATAAAATCAAAATTTATGTATAATAAAAATATCCCTACTATGCATTTTTCTATGCCTAGAATGAAAATAACACTTTTAGAATACACAAACGGTGGGATTACTCTTTTTGAATAATAAAAAGGTAAAACTTACTTCACCAAATTTAAGAGAATTTTGCCATAACCTCCTTTGTATGGCTGACCATTTCTTAAATTTTTAACTCTAAAATTTACTAGAAATTATCCAAGATTAAATCATTCTAATCTAATCAATTTCCACTTTATTGATAGTAAACAATTATGAAAAGTTTAATTCCATCAATTTGATTACACATCTAGGATAAAGAAAGGCTGAATTCAATAATGAAGAGAAGGAGGAAAGCCTTTCCAGCAAGGCATAACATCATCCATTTTCATTTTAAAGAAAGCAAAAATCAGAAAACCATAAAATAGAATAAGAAAAAGTAGAATTTCTAACAGAATCCTGGGATAAAGATCCCTTATATAAAACTCATCATCAGATAATAATTCACCCAGATCGTAACATTCAATCCTTATCACAATAATGGTCCATTAGACCGAAATTTCTATCTGAACAGTCCTTAATGGAAATTTTCAATTATATAGATTTTTAATTTGACATCCCTTAACTTGATCCACTGGGTCAAGTGTTAACATCAGCACAATCCACTAATCTCATAGTGATTTGCTGAAGTCATTAACGTCATTCAAGCTATACGAACATCATCACAGGGACTCGTCCCATTCATCCTCATTGTGGTTTTGTTTAGTTTATTACATTTCAACCAAAATTCAGGAATCTTCATTTTTCAATCAAAATCCAAATCAACTCATCAGTTCTCAGCCAGAATTTAAAATCATATCAACCACATTCGAATTCATCGTCTGGATAGTATTAATGCTTATAATTTCAAGTCTTAGATTTACTCATATATACTACCAGTAAAGAGCTGCAGTTATACCCTCGGTATATACGAGTATTCACGATCCTTGAAACTATAAGGTAAATACCATCATATCTAGGCCTCAAACAAGTCAAGGATTCCATACAATTGTGTTAATTCCATCTGAAGACCCAATTACCAATTTATGAATTTCAGTTTGAATATCAAATTGTATGAATTTTATCACACAATTACAACCTTTTACTGCTTCTTTATAAATTTTTGATATTTTTGGCTTCTCGGTCGATCCTCGTTAGCCAATTCGCTCTCATACCAAATGTGAGGTCCCTATCCCCACCGCGCAACGAATTCAGGGGTGCTAGTAGCGGAAGTAGCACTTCTTGCGCGAGGCAGGGTCCCACACTCGGGGCCTCGCCCAGGGATATCCGGACAAGAGACTAATCCATCAGTTCTTCCAAAAGCGAACCCGGAAAAACTTCCCTTGCCCAGAAAGCACGGGCGATTCCTCCAAGATAACATTTCTCTAACATAGTCAAAGCCTTAACTAACTGAACTTACCGAACCCGTAAGTCCCATAGTCAGATCAAGGAAAAGATTGTACTTGGATCATAGAGACCAACGCTTTTTTCCTCATTGAGAGGCATAGCCATTGATTCTTTTCCATAGAACAATTTTTGTCCGAGATTTACTTCATCTATCGAACCAGAATAGAATTGAGTCTCAATTAAAGGATCCATCATTCCAGCCTAACCCCATCCAGTCATCCCATGGGTTAGCCAACCGCCCAACCACTGTAGTGATGGGATCCAATTAAGAATTTGGTTAGGTTGTCCCGGGTACCAAGGAAAAGGGTTCCTAGGTCCCCCTAGCCGGATATTCATGCAAACTTAAAACTAGTCACACCACTTACACACCCAATATGAAATTGCCTTTTTCACAGATTCAACAATCTTTAAAACGATCATTTAATGAAACCATAGTGTCACTGATCATAATCCTCTAACTATCTAGTTGAATCCTTATTTCCAAATATTCCTTCATCAGTGTACCTATGGCATCATTGGCAACAACCAGAACGCTCACCCCCTGTCCACTCAGGGGCCTTTTCGATAGTTCCTAGCTCATAGTAACCGGCAAGTATTCACTTTAACAAAAATGGAGTCTCCATTGAAGATTAGCAAGATTAACCAACAGATCTATATAAAAGAGCCATGGACTCATCCGTTGAGGGGACCAGTAAGGTCAATCAACCAGATCCATGCTTGAATTCAGAAAACAACTCTTACTTCTTATTCCAATATCTTCCCCGACGTATGTGTGGGTATCTTCGGCGACCCAAAGCTTGAGCACTGTATGGTCAGCACCCTCTAGGATCCTTTGCAAGCTACCTAGCGCTTCACTCATAGGCCACTTCCTTGGTCCCTCATCCACTGTACTGGAAGCTCACCATTTAAATCAAACCGAGGCTCGTCAAGACCTCGTCTAACCTTGCTACGTGAGACGTCCTCCGTTGACTCTCCGTCTCTCAGCAGTTACAACTTTAACAGATAGGTCTCCACGACCTCATTCACAAGACGGTCGAAATGCTTCCCCAGCATTCTTGACATAAAACAGTCATTTAAAAACAGATTTCACATACAAATACAGTTCCAACAATATTTCCATCTTTTCTCATCACTCCACATCCTTTCATATTAGTCCCCATCTTTTCTCATCTTCCCACAATTTTTTTCCTTCATCGATCCCTATCACATCACATCATTCCCACATGAAATCATATCCAATTGCATCATCCACACATCAATCCACATCATCCATACATCCATCCACATCAATCCACATCATCCATACATCCATCCACATCAATCCACATTATCAACACATCCATCCACATCTTTCATACATCCATCTACATCAATCCACACGTCAATCCACATCATACATCCATCCACATCAATCCACATTATCCACACATCCATTCACATCTTCCATACATCCATCCACATCAATCCACATCTTCCATACATCCATCCACATCAAGCCACATTATCCACACATCAATCCACATCTTCCATACATCCATTCATGTCAATCCACATTATCCAAACATCAACCCACATCATCCATACATCCATTCTTCACGTCAATCCACATTATCCACACGTCCATCCACATCTTCCATACATCCATCCACACCAATCCACACGTCAATCCACATCATCCATACATCCATCCACATCAATCCACATTATCCACACATCAATCCACATCATCCATACATCCATTCACGTCAATCCACATTATCCACACATCAACCCACATCATCCATACGTCCATCCACATCATCCACATCAATCCACATCATCCATACATCCATCCACATCAATCCACATTATCCACACATCCATTCACATCTTCCATATATCCCTTCACATCAATCCACATTATCCACACATCAACCAACATCATCCATACATCCATTCACATCATTCACATCATCCATATATCCATCCACATCAATCCTAAGTATTCCCATTCTCATCTAATCACATCTTTTTCTATCTATCACTTATTTTCTCATTTATCCTCATCAGATCTCATCCACTTGCATCATCTACCCATACATCTCATCACTTCACATACATTAATATCTAATCAATTTACATCGCATCTTATCACATCTATTTCACATCACATCTCATTCATTCACATGCTAACACATTGATTCACATCCCTTATCATTCATTCACATCCTAATTCACATCACATCACATCCATTCACATCCCTTATCATTCATTCACATCCCAATTCACATCACATCACATCCATTCACATCCCTTATCATTCATTCACATCCCAATTCACATCACATCACATCTATTCCGAAATCCCTTATCATTTATTCACATCTTGATTCACATCCTAACACATTCGTTCACATCCTATATCATTCATTTACATCCTGATTCACATGCTATCACATTCATTCACATTATATATCATTCATTCACATCCCGATTTACATGCTAATACATTCATTCACATCTTATATCATTCATTTACATCCTGATTCACATGACATCACATCTCATCTATTCATTCACATTTAACTGATTCACATCACATCTCATCACATCCATTCTCTATTCATTCTCATCTATCTGATTCATATCACATATCATCACATCTATTTACCTCTCATTCTCATTACTTCTATTCTCATCACATCCATTCTCTATTCATTCTCATCTATCTGATTCATATCACATATCATCACATCTATTTACACTCATTCTCATTACTTCTATTCTCATCACATCCAATCTCTATTCATTCTCATCTATCTGATTCGCATCCCATCTCATCACAGCTATTTACCTCTCATCCTCATTACTTCTATTCTCATCATATCCATTCTCTATTCATTCTCATCTATCTGATTCATATCACATATCATCACATCTATTTACCTCTCATTCTCATTACTTCTATTCTCATCACATCCATTCTCTATTCATTCTCATCTATCCGATTCATATCACATATCATTACATCTATTTACCTCTCATTCTCATTACTATTCTTATTACATCAATTCTCTATTCATTCTCATCTATTTGATTCATGTCACATATCATCACATCTATTTATAGAATGTAAGAGAATTCTTATTTTTGATATAAAGATTCTTTACGCATCTATTTATGCATAAGAACATTTTCAGTGGAAAATAATACTTTTATAAAAATCCGTTTATGCATCTATTTATGCATAAATTCAATTTTAAGGAGAATAACACTTTCGAAATTAAAAAAAATCTTTTATGCATCTTTCTATGCATAAATTTAATTTTATTAGAGTAACTTTTTTGAAATAAAAAAATTTACTTTATGCATCTTTCTATGCATAAAATCAAAATTGATGAGAATAACTCTTTTGAAATAAAAATTAATTTCTTTATGCATCTTTCTATGCATAAAATCAAAATTGATGAGAATAACTCTTTTGAAATAAAAATTAATTTCTTTATGCATCTTTCTATGCATAAAATCAAAATTGATGAGAATAACTCTTTTGAAATAAAAATTAATTTCTTTATGCATCTTTCTATGCATAGAATTTAATTTTAATGAAAATAACACTTTTATAATAAAAATATCCCTCTATGCATTTTTCTATGCCTAGAACGAGAATAACACTTTTAGAATACACAAACGGTGGGTATTACTCTTTTTGAATAATAAAAAGATATAACTTACTTCACCAAATTTAAGAAAATTTTGCCATAACCTCCTTTGTATGGTTGACCATTTTTTAAAATTTTCACTCTAAAATTTACTAGAAATTATCCAAGATGATTTAAATCATTCTAATCTAATCAATTTTCACTTTATTAAGAGTAAACAATTATGAAAAGTTTAATTCCATCAATTTGATTACATCTATTTACCTCTTATTCTCATTACTTCTATTCTCATCACATCCATTCTCTATTCATTCTCATCTATCTGATTCATGTCACATATCATCACATCTATTTATAGAATGTAAGAGAATTCTTATTTTTGATATAAATATTCTTTACGCATCTATTTATGCATAAGAACAACTTCAGTGGGAAATAATACTTTTATAAAAATCTGTTTATGCATAAATTTAATTTTAAGGAGAATAACACTTTCAAAATAAAAATAACTCTTTTATGCATCTTTCTATGCATAAATTCAATTTTAATGAGAATAACTCTTTTGAAATAACAATAAATTTCTTTATGCATCTTTCTATGCATAAAATCAAAACTGATGAGAATAACTCTTTTGAAATAAAAATAAACTTCTTTATGCATCTTTCTATGCATAAAATCAAAACTGATGAGAATAACTCTTTTGAAATAAAAATAAACTTCTTTATGCATCTTTCTATGCATAAAATCAAAATTGATGAGAATAACTCTTTTAAAATAAAAATTAATTTCTTTATGCATCTTTCTATGCATAGAATTTCATTTTAATGAAAATAACACTTTTATTATAAAAATATCCCTACTATGCATTTTTCTATGCCTAGAATGAAAATAACACTTTTAGAATACACAAACGGTGGGGATTACTCTTTTTGAATAATAAAATAATAAAACTTACTTCATCAATATTATTAAAATTTTTCCATAACCTCCTTTGTATGGCTGACCATTTTTTAATTTTTTAACTCTAAATTTTTTTAAAAATTATCCAAGATGATTTAAATCATTCTAATCTAATTAATTTCCACTTTATTAAGAGTAAACAATTATGAAAAGTTTAATTCCATCAATTTGATTACACATCTAGGATAAAGAGAGGCTCAATTCAATATGAAGAGAAGGGGGAAAGCCTTTCCAGCAAGGCATAACATCCATTTTCATTTTAAAGAAAGCAAAAATCAGAAAACCATAAAATAGAATAAGAAAAAGTAGAATTTCTAACTTACTAGGAGTTTTGTGAGCTTTCCTTTGGCTTGATGGTTTGAGGGATCTACTCTTGTTTGCAACAAGAGTGGACACCAAATCTTTTGAAGAGGAAATGGTCAAAAACAAATGAATTATGTAAGAGCGGCCCGTTCTTTAGTGAGCAGCAGGGCATTGTGCGCTGGAGCTATAGGTCACCTGTGTGGCTATTCCCCCCACCACCTCATACTTGAGATAGCTTCAGAGAGTCTGGGTGTGTGAGTGGGAGAGCCTCCCTTTGTATATACTGTGATCTCGCCTGATCGGGAGTTTGTAGCCCACTAGTGGGCAGTTCTGTTGATAACTAATGGAAGGATATTTTTGTGGGAAAAAAAACAAATGAATTATCAATGAATTCACTGTTTTTGGCTCTGGGGAGGAGTAGAGTAACAGTGCATAAAACACTATTGACCATTTTCAAAGGGAGAGGCTTCATTTATAGGAGAAAGTGAGCCTCTAACCAAGCAAACTGATTCTAGAATTTTCCAGATCAGTTTGGTCAATTTTTGACCATTTTTAGGTCAGTTTAGCTTACTTTTTGGATCTAGTTGAAACAGGAGAGAGGAGAGATGAAAATATCTCATTATTTGTGAGTTTGAAACTCAACCACAGGTGTGAAATAGGTGCCTCCTTCATGAGGGGGGAATTCCCCACACTAAGGTGTCAAAAATGCATCATTTCTTCTAAATATCTCTTCTTTTTTAACTAATAACCTTATCCTTAGTCAACTCTTCATCTTATGTGAGCATTTACTCATTTTTGGGGGATTTTCTTTTATTCTTCCATTTATCTCCTCCCTACATTTGGATTAATCTAATTGGTCCATAGGAACCTTAATTCAAAAATTTCAAAAAATCTGGACCCTTACGCTAAGGTCCTTTTTACCTAATTTCAATTTATTCCAATTGCACATTGGAAATTTCTTTTTAAATATCTGTTTCAGGGGAAACCATTTTAGACACTAGGAGGATTTTAATATCCAAAAATATCTCAATTTTCAATTACCTCTCTCTAGGCCAAAATAGGGTAAAACAAGATCTTTCTTTTATTTCAGAGAGGGGAATAATTATAAGATCATAAGGGGAGGTTCTTACACCTGCACACCTCAAAAGCCGGAGGGAGGAATCTTACAAGTCCAGAGTGATACTTTTTTTGTTGAGAAACAAGGTTTGGATGGAAATTTTGAGTTATGACATGTAACCAATAATTGTTTGTGAATGGATTGTTTTATAAGTTAAAGTTTAAAGAGGAGTATGTGCGTATCTGTATTTGATAGCAAAAGTTAAGAAAGGCATTCAGTTATGTGCGTATCTGTATTTGATAGCAAAAGTTAAGAAAGGCATTCAGTTATGGGTAGGTGAGTAATTGTCTGGTTCTACCAATTCTAGTGGTTGGGGCTAACCCATGGGCCGGATGGGGCTAGGCTAGAATCAGTAGAGTTTTAATAAAATAATTGAATAATAGGAATACGCTTAGAACTCGAGTAGTTAAATAAAAGCCTGAAGACTTCTCAAATGAATAGATCAACGGTTGTGCCTGATTCAGTTAGGAAAAAAGCATTGATTTCTTCAAGTTAAGTCTGTAATAGTTTTCCTTCTATCTGGTTTAATCAGATGAAGGTTATTTTAGTCTCTTGACTGCGTTAGAAAATTCGTTAAGAAATTCAAAAAGGTGGAATCGTCCCCATTTTGTGGGCAAGGGAAATTTTCCCGGTTTCGATTTCGGAATGACCACCAGATTAGTCTCATGCCCGGACATTCGAGGGCGAGGCCCCGAGTGGGAAACCCTACCCTGCGCAAGAGGAAGCTACTTCCGCTACTACCAATTGGGAATCCGGTGCGTAAAGGGGGCACTTGGATCTCACAGGTCTAGCGGTGGCTCCATCAGCGAGTTTAACTAACAATCGGGTGTTATCCAAGGCAAGTGCTCGCCATTTTTCCCAGCATTGTTTGGTCACAATGCTCACTGCGGCTCCTCCATCCAAGATTGTAGTAAGTTGGTGGCCGTCAAAAGTTATCGGCAAGGCCACATTAAGTTCATTGCCTTCAAAGTATTGTCCGAGCTTATTCACTCGAACAGTAGGAGTCCCTTTTACCTTAAGAGGTATGTGGAATTCTTCTTTCTCAGATTCATCAGAGCTGTCAGGCTCCATGGTTTCATGCATGCCTACCCTGAGACGTCCCTCCATCCAGTCTTTCAGGTCATTCCATAGGCTTGGGCTACCTTGGAGTAAGGTGTCGATAGGAATTGGGACCTGAGAAGAGAGGAAAGAAGAGAGACCTGCAATGTCTCTTGGAATAGAAGCTTTTCTTTGAGGAATTTTGAGTCTACTTTGTCTTAAGGTTTTTGAGGTGTATGGGATGGGAACAAGGATTTCTGCATTGGTTCCCCTATGATGTTCACCTTCCAGGTCTCTAAGATATTCCTACACCCTGTCTTTCTATTGGGGGGGGTAGCTTCTTCTTTTGTTAACTCTTGCAGGAGTAGTTGGTCTGGAAGCTTGCAAGGATAAACCTGAGCATCATGCGCAGGTCTCTGGTTTGAGATAGACAGGCATGGTTCAAGGTAGACAGTAGGAGGATCAGCTTCCAACTGAGCTTGGCACTCACGAACTAATTCTTGGGCGGCTAGGAGCCTTTCTTTTTCCTCAATAGGATTTGGATATTCCATAAGCTTTTTGGGTAGCTGACGGAGGTCAATGGGTTCTTGGGCATGGGTGACGGCACATAGCATATCTTCTTCTTCGGATGAAGAAGTCGAAGGATGAGCTGTTGTGCCAGAGTCAAAACTGCTTTTAATAATCACTCAGCTTTCTCCCTTCCCATCCTTAGTGGCTTTCTTTCGTGAGCATCGAGTTACTTGGGCTTGTTCAGGGGCTCTTGCTTGGTCCTGGTTTTCAGAGTTTGATGCCTCTGTAGGAGCAGCATGTGCTACAGCCCTTTGCCTGTTCAGTAGCCTGGTTACAGCATTGAGAAGGACTGCTCGAATGAAACCATTTTTAACACTCGGTAGGTTGAGGTTGGTGTTGGGATTAGCTTCATGAGCCTTTCCAATTGTTCGTGGTCTTAGTGAGTAGTCTTTGTACATATGATCGATCCCACATCCAACGCACAGTGGAGTCATGATAGGAGAACCTATAGGGGCACTCACCGTTCTATTCCTATTGAGACACTCAGCCACTCGGTGAGGTCTGCCACAATCATAACATTGTATGGGTGGTCTTCTCGTTGTCCAATCCATATCCCTAGCTCGCGATATCAGGGGTGCTAAGTACATAGGGTACATTTTATCACCCTCCATGAAATAGTGACTAAGAATTGGTGAGGGCGGGCGCATGGGCTCTTGGGTTTCATAAGTGGGAGTTTCCAAGATTTCTCCCTCATTCCCATTTCTCAAAGAACCTCTTTGGGCCACTTCTTGGCTAGGTTAAGGAGCGTTGTGATGTGCAAGAGTTGGCAAAGCTAGCAGCCTGGGGTTTGCTGGTAGTACCTGAGGCATAGCTCAAGCTAAAGCAACCTTGTGATGGTAGCAGTTAGAGATCTCATGGTTGCCCCACTTCACACAACAATAGGTACAATAGAGACTTGGGCGGGGTCTCAAATGAAGACATTTAGTGCCAGTATGGTTTTCTTGATAGGTCGGGCACCATACGACTTCCCTTCTAGGATAAAGATGTGGATGCCCCCCTCGTCCCCGGCCTTGGTTGATTCTTCATTGCTGGGTCATTTGGTGCATTAGGGGTGGTAGCTAGTTGCTCCACACTTTGTCCAAACGTGGACTTCTTACCCCTTTTGTAGGAGGCTTCTGATGTGCCTTTGTGGAGTTGTCGGGAACATGTTCCCTTGAAGTTATCCTCAAACTTTAGAACGCTCCTGCAACATTGTTAAGAGGTGTGTCCCAAGGCAAACAAGGTGTTGTGCATGGGAATATCTTCAAGCTCCTCCAGAAATCTCCCAATTAGTCTCTCATCACACAGAGAACTTGTCCGTAATACACAATGTGAGTGGAGATATCTAACTTTGTTTATGTAATCTCTGATGGGTTTGCCCTCATTTTGTTTAACATTATTGAGCTAGTCAACAAGGCTCCATCGGGTACCTTAACGAGAATACCCCACTTTGAAAGCTTCTTTTGGAGCCTCGAAGGAAGCTTTATCTTTTGCTTTCAGAGATTTGAACCATTGGCGAGCTTTGCTATCCAAGGTAAGGCCAAAGGCACTTATCTTAGTCTGGTCGTCTATATGGCCAAATGCTTTGCAGATCTGATTAAACATCTCCAGGTGAGTAATGGGGTCACGTGCTCCATTGAACTTTGTGATAAGCTTTGAGATGTTTGGTGGTTTAGCTCGTTCCTATCTAGGTTGAATTGGTGCAGGGGGAGTAATGCCAGTGGCTATGTAGGCATAAATATAAAGTTCACATCTATAGGCTTACGTATTCACATTCACATCTGTAGGCCCATGTGTTCAGGCTTACATCTAAAGATTCATGCCTTTTTTGTATGAACTTGCCTCACATGCTTTTCTTTTAGGAAATAAGCCTACCTAGGGTACATAATTCTAAGAACGAGAACATGGCTCATAATAAGGTTGGTATTATTAGGTGATAAGTATACTTTAATTTTTGAATAATTATAAAGGATAAGACTTTTCCTTAGAACTTATAGATAGTACAGATTATATGATGG
The DNA here is from genome assembly GCF_041138505.1 of Cibotium barometz. Taxonomy (NCBI): domain Eukaryota; kingdom Viridiplantae; phylum Streptophyta; class Polypodiopsida; order Cyatheales; family Cibotiaceae; genus Cibotium; species Cibotium barometz. The sequence goes on from NC_141079.1 coordinate 1,288,974, forward strand.
AAAAATATTCCAAGAACAAGTAGGTATGTTCTTACGAGTCTTTAAGGCAATAATAAATAGTCGATACAATGTTAGGTGTATTATAATTATGAAGGATAAGAATTTTCCTTGGAATTTATATAGCTGGTACAGATGATGGAAAAAGCTTTCAAGAACACGAGTAGGTATGTTCTTTTATGAGTCTTTAAGGTAGTAATAATTAGTCAGTACAATGTTAGCATATTTACCTTTAGAGTCATGTCTCTAGTCTCACGTCTATAAGTTCACGTGTCTACTCATGGTTAATGTGTCTAGGTCCATGAATCAATGTCTAGGCTCATGGCTCATGTCTGGTAGGCTCTCATGTGTCCAAGGTCCATGAATCAATGTCTAGGCTCATGGCTCATGTCTGGTAGGCTCTCATGTGTCCAAGGTGATGTCTACATGCCAGAGTTTGAAAACTGTTGAATCACTACTTTACTGTGATCAACCTTCGTCGACCTCCGTCTGCAAGTTCATCGACCCTTGTCTCTACAGGTCCTTGCAGTTTGCTTGCTGCCATGGACACTGCCGTGTGCTGTAGTTTGCTTGCTTAGCATTGAAATGATGCTGGTTGTCTCCACTGCTTGAAAGTGTTTGAGTGCGTTGCAATTTGTCTGCTCAACATCAAAATGATGTTTGTGTGGGCAGCATCTTGCTTGCTTGATCAAACACATCAAACACAGAGATGGTTGAATGGCACTGATCTGTAAGGTCTAAGTTTGTCCACTCACATGCGATCATCTTTTTTTTTTTCCTCGTTCTGCTTTCTTAGCAACCAACTACACCTCCCTTTCACCTGTATTTTCTCTACTTCTTTTTCAAGCAATGCTTTCATCTCAGACTTCATCACGTATCCAAGCAGCAAAGCATGTCGATAATGGCATTCATTGCCTCCATTTGGACAAACCCAAAATATTTTTTTGTCTTTTTGTTTTACAGCCTCAAGAAAGTATTTACATACTATTTCAATAAGCTTGTTTTAACTATACTCATTGCCCTTAGACTCTACCTTCTCTTTCTGGAGTGAAACTACTCTAAAAAAATATCAGAAGTTGAGAGCTTTATGATGGTCTGGCTATGCTGAAGCTTGATGATAGCCTTCAAAGTTCTTCCTGGTTTGCATGTAGAAGTCACAGTTAGTGAATGCAATGATGAGGCTTAGCCAACCAATTGTTTGCCTTTAATTCTCAATCTTCTGCAAGCATACATGGTTATTCCAGTTGCATGCCATGTCTTCTCTAACTACTTTTCAACATCTCTTGCTTACTTTTACTGATACCCACAAAGCTATGATGCTTTGCCCTTTTTGCACTCCAATGGTGCTCTGCAACCACTATCTAAGAGTTGCAAAAGCTCAATGAAGAGACTGTGTGAACTTGTTGCTGTTGTCTCAAGAGCTTCTTGGTTATTTGTGGTGATGTTAAGATTTGCCTAGTGTTGTCAAGACCCTTTGATGCTCCCTTAGCCAGCTAGGTTAGAAAACCCCTCCTATGCTGCCCAGCTTGTTGTAAATCCTTAAAGGCTGCTAACTAATCAATGGTTGATAGACTTTTCCAATAGCCAACACAACTTAAGTCTTATGGTGTACGGAGCATATTGGCTAGTGCCAATGGTCTGGGTTCAACTCTTGTTTATTTCCTAGTGAGGCTTTAGCAAAAATCAATCATAGGACAGACATTCAGTAATCTTTGTTGTAGAAGTGTGTTTAGCATTAACCTTTGAAAGATTAATGAAAGATTAATATTAATCTATGATGAGACTTTGCTTTTACATAATTATGAAAAGATTATACTAATCCATGATAAGACTTTACTTTTGCACAAATAGTTGTAGCAAAAATCAACGTTATAGGGCATACATTCAACAATCTTTGTTGTAGAAGTGTGTTTAGCATTAATCTTTGAAGGATTAATACTTATCTATGATAAGACTTTGCTTTTGCACAATTTTGAAAAGATTTAACAATTTTTGCACACTTTCTTGCTAAAGGATTGCTGCATCATTTCATTGTTGTACTCTATAATTCACTGTTTTTGAAGCTTTCACAATTTCTTTGCAATTGTTATGCAATCTTTATCAAAAGTTGTGAAGATGCACTTAACCTTTCACCAAGTATCACTGTCTTTCAATTTGTTGCTTGTTGAGCAAGCCTTAGTCAAGAATCATGAAATGAAGTTAAAGTTTGTGTACTTACTCCAAGATTTATTGAAAACTTCATTAATCTTGAACTGCACTGAAATTTGCACTAAAAATTATTCAAAACTGCCTTGAATCTGCACTCAGCACAACACTTTGTAACTTTGCAACAAGAAAGAACTCTGCACAACAATTTGAATATTTTGCACAGTAATGTGAAAACTCTGCACAGTAATCTAAAAACTCTACGCAACAACCTTGATTTCCTCCACCACAATCTTCTTCTGCAGTGCTTCTCCAAGAACTCAAGATTTGGGGATCTAGGGTTTGATCTTAAAGAAATTAGGCCTTAAGGATTGATATTTGAAACTGTAGGCTATCTAAGCAAAATAGTGGAATAAAATCACTCAATATTGGCTTACCACAATCTCTGCAAATCTTAATTTTGAAAATCAAGAAAATTTCAAAGAATCAAGATCAAGAAATCAAATAGTAAAGTGGATTAGGATTCTGAAAACAGTGATTAATACAAATTCAAAAATAATTAATACAAGTTTCATTGCTAATCTTGTCAAAATAAAAAATTAGTAAATTTGAAAACTATGTAAAAATGAATTTAAAAAATGATTAACACTAATCTTGATTAAGAAAATGTATTTCAAAAAAATAGATTAATAATAATTTAAAAATGATTATTGCTAATCAAACCTTGGGCAGTTGTACAGTGCCATGCTTAATCGCATTGATTTTGCTTGATTTCCACTAATCTTATTGCCAATATTTTAATGTAACCCTATTCTCTCTAATTCTTGTTTAATGGATGCTTATCCTAGCCTAATCCAGTAATAAGTAGCAACTTTTCTATCTCACACGGCATTGATTTTGCTTAAATCTTGCTCATCATGCCTTAATCATGATGTATCCTGTTTGATCACGCTATGTTTTCTATTAAACCAAGCAATGGCAAAGACTCTTATCAAAGGAGGGCATCCCTCTGGATCACATGCAGGGCGCAGGAGGTGAAGACACACAGGTCAGCTTCATCAGGCACAGACAGGTCGGCATCAGGCAAGCGTTGTGAGCTGACACCAACAAACCAGTATTGAACTCGTTTAATAGTTCACAAGTCGGCAGCGTGGAGACAAGACTACAGCATTTCTTGACAGAAGAGAAACGGGGCACGATTAGCTGTAACGTGGAGACAGAAGTTGATTGTAGCATATGGAGAGAGAGAGGGGGGGGGTATTAATGTCCGTAGAATGCAACACGAGGGCATATACGACCAACCATGGGACTTGAACTCGGGTGGATCATGGCCTTTATAAGAGAGAGGAAGATCCTTAGGGTTTGTTTGCACATGATTTCAGTTTATGAGTTTTGGGCTCACTTTTGAGCATTGTTTGAGGCTCCGTCAAGCATTTCGAGTTTGTTCACATGTGTGAGGAGTTTCACATGCGTTTGCACATTATTTGGCCTTGTTCACATGCATAGCGCATTGACGGTTTGTTTCACATACTTTTGGGTTTTATCGACCTTGTTCACGAGCGATGTGTGGGTCATTGGATTTGTTTACGTGCCATGAGCATTTGTGAGGGATTATTCATATGTGTGACCATTTCAATTGGTATTATTCATGTGCATTAGTGCTTTATTTGGGGATTGTACACGCTTAGTGCTTTATGAGCATGTTTTCAAGGAGTGTTCACACATTTGAAGGTACTTTGTGGAGATTGTTCACACATAGTTATGGGTTTTTAAAAACTATTTTTACCCCTCACTTGATTGACACTCTACACCCCATCGTCATCATCAACATCACTATGCTACCATCTCACATCATGATATTAGGAGGGATGCTCATGCATATCTTTGTGGCTTTACGCTCGTTATCGTCACGAGTTACCATTTCGTGTCATGGATCACATTTCTTTTTCCGCATTCACACATACTTTTGGCACTTCGAGGTTGAGGTCTTCATGTCCTCATTCATCAACTTCATGTTATGATGAGGCAGCCTATTCATGCCACGGGTGGTTCTTCGAGCTCGAGGGATTGATGCCTAGTCACTCGAGACATTTGTTTGAGGAGGTGGATATTTTTGCCAAATTGTCCACACATGGGGAGTTCATTGTGTCATTGCTTGACTTCGTTCACACGAACGGTTCGGTATTGTTCACATAGGATGATTCTTTCTTTGGAATCTTACATGAGTGTCCTACACTCTTGAGCTGTTATGATTATGTCCCTGATGAGGATATGGACTCCACCAACACAGATTGTGATTCAGATGCTGATGATGTATCACACACATACATATGATGATGTATCTCATACACATGCACGTGATGATACACATGCACATGATCATAGTGGTACACATGCATATAATCATAGTGATACACATGCACATGATGCTATTGCCACATATGTACATGATGATGATAGTGATGCATGTTAGTTGGATCATGTGGGCATGATCTCGAGGGTAGAGATGGCAGTGACCACATTGAGCATTGATACTTTTATGCCTATGCCTATCTTCCTTCCTATACGGATCATAAGGAAACATTAATTGATGAGGATACATTAGTTGATGAGGATACATTAGTTTATTGTGGGAGCATTTTACAGGATTGTGGGAGCATTTTACAGGATGGTGTGCATTTGACTAGTGATATATCTAGTATAGCTCACGAGTTTAGTGATACTTCACATGTGGGTTCTTGGGATACTTATGGGCATAGGCACGAGTTCCTTATGCTAGATAGGACATGCTATTCTTCTAGGGATTTCACATGTGGAGATGTTCATGATACCACTACTCCTAGCTTTCATACTATACCCAGTATAGTCTATGTGTTTGAGCAGTTACGTATAGTGCATGAGGGCAGTGTTGATTTTACTGAGGTAAGATCTCATAGGAGACACATGATTATTCATATGGATCTAGAGAGTTTCACATTCGACTAGATATTTTCTTAGATCCGATACACCCTACCTATGAGCATTACTTCAGTGACCTTGGAGATTCCAAGGTTAATGAATTCATGGATGATGATTCCATTTAACTCTCCTGTGTGGATATGTTGTTAGGCCTCAATGGTGGGCGATGACGTTGATGATGATCTTATTGATCATACTCTTATGTTGGAGGATCATACACACATAGAGGGATTTCCACATGAGGATGTGATGCACAGTTCAGTTCATGCATATACATACATACATAGATATAGAGGGTCGTGTCTTGGATGTTTTGAGTTGTGCCAACATCGATTCTTTTTTGACTTTGCATGATGTTGATTACGAGCTATGTGCATTTGTTCCTGTGATTGTTGACACTAGGGTTAAAATTATGATTAGCCAAATGACGAATTTTAGGCACTCAAAAAAAGGTAAGGGTGAATTTAAATTATTAAGATTTGAACTATATAGCCCAAAATTTTAAAAATTCATATGAGTAAACTTAAATTTTTAGCCTCCTTCTACTTTGGAACATAGCAAGCATGAAGTTTCTCCCCTCAACTATGGGGACTTGGGAAGCCTTACAAAGATTCAAGTCTTGTAGGTGTTAGCAGAGCTCTCCCCTGACCTTCAACTTTGTTGGTCTCTCTCTCTCTCTCTCTCTCTCTCTCTCTCTCTCTCTCTCACACACACACACACACACACACACACACACACACACATAATCTTTCATCTCTCTCTTTATCACACATTGAATCTCTCCTCTGTCTCTCTCTGTCTCTCTCTCTCTCTCTCTCTCTCTCTCTCTCTCTAAGCTCTATATTACATACTTTCTTTTGTGAGATTTTATCATTTTTCTTTGTAAAATTACAGTTTTCATAGGCCATTCATTGATTCAAACCTCTTGTTGTTAATAGGCTATTCATTTATTCAAACCCCAAAGGATTTTAGGGCTATTTGCATGGACGCTTAGGCAGTAGCAAATCGAATGAAGCCTTCATATTCAAGATCCATTTAATGCACGCAAGGTACTCCTTCTCCAATATATGTGTATATTTTGCATAGGGCATTGAAATGTGTGCGTGTGTGTGTTTCTTTTTCGTGAAATGTGTGTGTGTGTGTGTGTGTGTGTGTGTGTGTGTGTATTTTGCATAGGGCATTGAAATATGTGTGTGTGTTTTTCTTTTTCTTGAAATATATATGTGTGCGTTTATAGCTTATTTCTTGAAGCTTTAGAGAGCAATATATGTGCTTCATGATTATTTTTACATAAATGCTTTTGCGAGAACTCGTATGGGTATATGATGCTTACTATATTAGATGGTCTAGAGTGTGCTTGTACATATGTGCATTATGACCAATTTATAGAGGAATGTTTATCACTTTGAAAGCCTTAATTAGAGGCATATTTTATGCATGCGGTCTTGAGTTTCTTTCTATGTTATGGTCTTGAGTTGTTTTTTTTTGTTTTTGTTGCTTATGTCACAAAAAGGTTGTGGAAGGGCATTATCAAATGTGTGCATGTGTGTGTGTTGTGTGTACGAAATGCCCATATCAGTTTCTTGAGTCTTGTAGGTGTTAGCAGAGCTCTCCCCCTGACCTTCAACTTTGTTGGTCTCTCTCTCTCTCTCTCTCTCTCTCTCACACACACACACCACACCACACACACACACACACACACACACACATAATCTTTCATATCTCTCTTTCATAAACAAAGTTGACCTTCAACTTTGTTGGTCTCTCTCTCTCTCTCTCTCTCTCTCTCTCTCTCTCTCTCACACACACACACACACACACACACACACACACATAATCTTTCATATCTCTCTTTATCGCACATTGAATCTCTCCTCTATTTCTCTCTCTCTCTCTCTCTCTCTCTCTCTCTCTCTCTCTCTCTCTCTCTCTCTCTCTCTCTTCTTAATCTCTAGATTACATACTTGCTTTTGTGAGATTTTGTCATTTTTCTTTGTAAAATTACAGTTTTCATAGGCCATTCATTGATTTTAACCTCTTGTTGTTAATAGGCTATTCATTTATTCAAACCTCAAAGGATTTTAGGGCTATTTGCATGGACGCTTAGGCAGTAGCAAGTCGAATCAAGCCTTCACATTCAAGATCCATTTAATGCACACAAGGTATTCCTTCTCCAATATGTGTATATTTTGCATAGGGCATTGAAATGTGTGCGTGTATGCACGCGTGTGTGTGTTTCTTTTTCGTGAAATGTGTGTGTGTGTGTGTGTGTGTGTATTTTGCATAGGGCATTGAAATATGTGTGTGTGTTTTTCTTTTTCTTGAAATATATATGTGTGAGTTTATAGCTTATTTCTTGAAGCTTTAGAGAACAATATATGTGCTTCATGATTATTTTTACATAAATGCTTTTGAGAGAACTCGTATGGGTAGATGATACTTACTAACATCAAAAACTCCTTGGTTTACAGTGCCACAAGAAAAGTATCTAAATCCTTACAAACATGCATGGTGACATGGCTTTTTTCTTCTTCTTCTTCTTCCGGGGACAAAGAGGTAGTAGCTCATTGTGGCAGATTTTGTTTGACATTTTTTTTTGCTTCTTGGTGCTTTGTGAGAATAACCCCTTAGGATTTGAAATGCAAGAGAAACCATTCTATGGCGAACAGTGGAAATAGCCTGTAAAACTTAGACATTAGATGCTATAAAAAAAGCTACGGAGACTAGTGCAAAACTAGGGCTCGAGGCGGTGACTTGGAGACGTGGCAACGCAACAGCACTGAGATTCGACGGGAGGAGTGATAATTAGCCGCCTCCTTGTTCTCTGCTGATGTGGCTTGCTAGCCTCTCCAACAAAGGCTTTGAATTGCTTGGCCGCTCTGCTAAGCTAGTGCGCTTTGACGAACTCGTCCCTTAGCGTTTTGTGTGCGAGATAAAGATACTAATTAAGTAATAAATAAAGATAATTAAAGCTAAACTATGTCCTGGGCTCTTAAGTGCTCTGATACCATGTAGGAATTCTGGAGGATAAGCATGAGATCCATTCATGATTATCGAGAGAAGGAAAGAGAGAATGATGACAGCACTAAATTTCTTGCATTATCAAATGAGAGGAGTACATGGCCTTTTCATAGGAGTTTAGGGAGGAGAAATGGCATAAGCGATGATGATGTCACAGACCACCAAATCAAATAATATCCACCTCCTACATCTTCTCCACGTTTTTATGCTTTATGGCTAGTTTTTGACCTCATGGATAAATGTGTATACATGTACATACCATGATTTTTTGCCTTGGCTTTGTACCATAAAATATATGCAACATTTTCAGGCCAAGGTAGGGACAAGAGAAGGCTTAGTAAATGTGCTTCACCAAAGAGCACTTACAACAAGGATAAATGGTAGAAATAACCATAGGAAAATAGCTCATGTTTGGGACATTACTTCTAACAGCACCAAGGGGTATTTGTTGGTAGGAGCTTTTCAACAAATGTTACTATAAGAAAAATACTCCAATCAGGGTATTGGTGGCTCACACTCTTCAAAGATTGTGCGCTATTTGTTAGAGGATGTGACGAGTGCCAATGATGTGCTAAACCACAAAAGAAGGACATGATGCCCTTGCACCCTATTAAAGTTTTAGAACCCTTTATGAAATGGGGTATTGATTTTATGCGACCCATCAGTCCTGCACATAGCACCCAAGTAAGGTACATTTTAATAGCTAGGTGGTGATATCCGGAGAGTTATGGAATCTCATCCACCACCACCGCTTCGGTTCTTACTCAGGCAGCCGAGATTCCATCCCTTCGTATCTGCATAGCCCCTCCAGAGGCTGCCACATACCATATCTCTTCCTTACCTCGGCGGGGGAGCCCCTATTATACAAAGAATGGAGTACTCTGGCCTCCCAAGACAATGCTTCATATGCACGCAGACGGGACACCTTGCTAGAGCTTGTCCTTGCCGTCAATCCAGGAGATCGCCTCCATTGGTTCCCCTCGGTCCTAGCTCAAATCCTCTTCAGGGGGTGGGAGGAAGCTAGCCCCCAAGTAGTAAAGCACCAATATCTAAGCACTGTCAATACCAATGTTGGAGAGTGGCAGACCGTTGGCCCGAGACGGAGCCGCCAACTGACTTCCAGGGCTAAGCGGTGCCACCGAGCATGCTAGGCTGGCAGAGCATAGAAGGATACGGTTTCGTCAGAGAACCGTTTTGAGCATTTATCTTAGCAGCCACCCATCAGATGATGATGGCCTTGAGGAACTCACCTCCGGCCCCTTCTGTTGGAGGCCATTATCTCATCAAGATCCCTCTCCGGGTTCTTAGATTCCTATGAGGCCCTTTTGAGCCTTCGGGTGGACCTTTCTTCACACCCTTCCTCTCAAGAGGATTGTTTTGAGCGTTGTTTGAGGTGGGGTCATGCACTTGAGTTTTGTTCACATGTGCGAGGAGTGTCACACGCGTTTACACATTATTTGGACTTGTTCACATGCATAGCGCATTGAGGGTTTGTTTCACACACTTTTGGGCTTATAGACCTTATTCACAAGTGACATGTGAGTCATTGGATTTGTTTATGCGCCATGAGCATTTCTGAGGGATTATTCATACATGTGACCATTTCAGTAGGTATTATTCATGTGCATTGGTGCTTTATTTGGGGATTGTACACACGCTTAGTGCTTTGTGAGAGTGTTTTCACATTTTTTGTGTTTTGAGGAGTGTTCACACATTTGAGGGTACTTTGTGGAGACTATTCACACATAGTTATGGGTTTTTTAAAACTATTTTTACCCTTCACTTGATTGACACTCTACACCCCATCGTCATCTTCGACATCACTATGTTACCATCTTAGATCATGATATTAAGAGGGATGCTCATGCATTATCTTTGTGGCTTTATGATTATTATTAGAGTTACCATTTCGTGTCATGGATCATATTTCTTTTTTCGCATTCACACATACTTTTGGCACTTCAAGGTTGAGGCCTTCAGGTTCTCATTCATCTACTTCATGTTATAATGAGGCAACCTATTCATGCCACGGGTGGTTTTTTGAGCTTGAGAGTTTGATGCCTAGTCACTCGAGACACTTGTTTGATGAGGTAGATGTTTTTGCCAAATGGTCTGCACACGGGGAGCTCGTTGTGTCATTGCTTGACTTCGTTCACACGAACAATTCGATATTTTTCGCGTGGGATGATTCTTTCTTTGGCATCTTACATGAGTGTCCTACACTCTTGAGCCGTTATGATTTATGTCCCTGAGGACATGGACTACACCAACACAAATTCATATTCAAATGGGTGTTTGTAGTCCAAATTGCTTCTCGTAGAGCAAACAAATTTTTGAAGGCAAGCAACTAGAACGCGCACGCGCACGCGCACACACACACACACATGTACATTATCTAAACTTTCCTTAATAAGAATATTTCTTGAATCTTTATTCTATAATATTTTACATTAAATTTCTACTCAAGCAAATAAAATTATTAGGAAATCTTAAGTGAACATAATAGATATTGGTCGAAAAGATTATGTGGGTATCGAGTAACTACTAAGTCTTTCACTTAGTAGTTCTTGCATCATGAATTTGAATACAATTCAATTGTTTGTATGTATGTATACATGTACATACGCGTGCGCACACACATATACATGTGTGTGTATGTGTGTACACACGCCTATGTAGGTATGTGTGTATGTGTGTACACACGCCTATGTAGGTATGCATATTTAAATACATGTACATACATAGCTACACACACACACATATGTGTTTGTGTGTGTGTGTGTATATGTATATGTGTATGTGTATATGTGTGTGTATGTGTGTATATGTGTGTGTGTGTGTGTGTGTGTATCATACATACATACATACATATATATAACATACATAGGCATGTAACTTATGTAGGTATGTATATGTGTGTGTGTGTGTATATATATATATATGTACGTATGTATATATATGTATGCATATATATATATGTGTGTGTGTGTGTGTATGTGTGTATTCATATATATATATATGTATGTATGTGTATATATGTGTCTATATGTGCACGCACACACGTGCATATACAAATACATATATGTGTGTATGAATATATATATATATATATATACTACATATACAAACATAAATAGTTACACACACACAACCCCTTCCCCCCGTCCCCCCCCCAAAACACACACACATAGACATATATACATATAGGTAAATACATATATATGTATACATATGTATATATGTAAACACACACATAGATACACACATATACATACATATATATGCACGCATGCACACACAGATACACACATACATACATATATATGTGTGTTTTATGCATGTATATAATACACGTGTGTGTGTGTGTTGCCGGGGGGGTGAGCGATTTTTCGACTACTGTGAGTGTGTGTCGGCGACCTGTGTGTTGTGTGTGAGACCTGCGAGACTGCCGCACGTCAGCGACACGACTGCCACAAGTTGTGTGTGGTGGAGCTCGCATGTGCACCTGCGTCCGATCTGATAGCTGCTCACCTACTACACACCTGCGATAACTTCTCATCTGGTGTGAGGGCTAAGCGTGCTTGTCCACCAATGTTGTTCCTGTTTGCCGTTGACCTCATCCTCCTTCTCTTCCTTTTCCTTGTCCTTACTTGTTCTTATTTTTCTGTTTGTCGTCTGTTTTGGCCCCTTGCAGAGTAGTAGACGGTCGGCTGGTCATAATGGCTTCTGTCTTCTGCTACTATTGACTGTACTTGCTGTCCCTAAATTTGCTCACTATATTCTACTCTTACTGCTGTATGCTAGCTTCGTGTTCTTTCTTTGCCTTGTCTTTGTTGAAGCCTGCTCCTTCCTGTTCATACTTGTTGTCTCTCTCAAATGGCGTCTCGTACAGAAGTGTATAAATTCAGAGATCCCTCTGACATTGAGTCCAAGAGAAGAAACAGAGGAGCAGACTCTCAACAATCTGAATTGCTCTCCTCTCGTTGCTCAAATCCTGACCTACAACATTCTTGTGACACACTTGAAGAAGGTTTTGCTCTGAGATCAAGAAAGCTTGGGATGAACGTATCTCTGAGTTTTGTTTGAGAGTTGCCTGCCAGGTATTATTAAATCCTATAAACAGAGAGTTGTGATCCTTTTTTTTCCTTGGAAATATACATGCAAACAGCTACTAAGGTTGAGCAGTGGCTTAAAGCAATGCTTGGAGGACGCTTTGTTGAGGGCTGCTACTTTGCTGCTCAAGGCTTCTGTGAGGTTCTACTTACTGATCCGTAGCATTAACAAACTATTTTGGAAAAGTCGCCTCTTTTTTTGGGCAGCAAATGGTGCTACAAAGGATTATCAAAGCTTCATCACACATAGATGTCATGTGTGGGTGAAAGTTGCTGAGCTTCTTGGTTTTATGTCCCTTGCTTTACCTTTTTTGGCAGAATTTGGGCAAAGTGGTTTTCCCTCTCTAGTCTTCTGGAAGTGTCAACAAATTTTGCAACCTTTGGGATATAAATAAACCGTATCCTTCCTGAGTGGCCTTGGATGTTGGGTTACTTGGACTTCAGACACAGGAAGCTTTCTTCAAGCTTATATGGGGCAATTTTGCTGGCTCACATTTCTCTTGCATAATGTTTGGGTACATGGCATCTGAATGTCCATTGGTTCTTTTGCATCCGCCAATAGCGACGATCCCACCTTTAGAGGTTGTTCCTATTGTATCCACGCAACAGTAGATTAGAAAAAATATGGTGCAGACCTTGAATGTGGGCTGTAGTTGTGAGGCACACTGTGTCAAATCCTGATGTATCTGTTGGCTCTGACAACCTTTTACATGTGACTAATGTTCATGATGATATTCCACCTTATGCATTGCATAGTGATACAAGGAGCCAGGCAGCCATGCAAGTTGAAGGGTAACCTATTTTATTTACACTTGTTGTACTTATGTATAGACCAATCTAATGCTTTACATATAATATGCAAGTCCTGTGTGATGCAAATAAATGGAGGCTATTTTAGTCCTATGTAAATACTATGAAGCCACGTATTGTTTTTTTGCAAGAGCATAATCAGCATGATTTTGCTAGTATACATGGGATTTTTTTTGGTTATCACATCTTTTATGTAGGGAAGCAAGCCTTTTTTGGTACTCTTATCATGGTTAGACATGAACTTCAACCTCATTTGGCGTATAGTGATCCCAATGGTGGCGGATGGATTGTTGTGCAATGTATGATTGCTGATGAGCTATATGAATTTGTGAGTGTTAATGCCTCGAAAAAATTCAGCATCTAGGAATCTCTTCAAACATATCCATGGCTATCAAATGCTTTTATTACGAGGGATTTTAGAAATTCACCTTCTTACGCTGATAATTCATCTCATCCCTCTCATGTGATGCATTTTCAGAAACAAATGTAGGATCAAATCCTCATTCTTTTGGATGCATGCAATCTATGAACACAACTCATGCCTCAACAGTTGGGCTTCACTTTTCATCGTAATGCACTTACAGACTCCACATGAGAGAAGATTTGGATGTTGCTTGGTATAGTTTTGTGATGCACATGTAGGCTATTTGGGGAGAGCTGTCATCCTCTTAGAAAGAAGGCTTACTTAAATTACTACCCAAAAAATAGCTTTGTGAAGGTTTAATGGATTGGTGTGCCATCTCTCTAATGCCTGTGGTGTACAAGCTTGTCACTAAGATGCTTGTGAATTGAATCAAAGGTATATTGCATGTTGGTGCTCATCCGAATCATTATGGTTTCGTCCCAACAAGGTAAATTATGGACAATATAGCCAATACTTATATTGGCATAGAATATGTCAAATACACGCACCAGGATGTCCTCATTATGCAGGTGGACATAGCGAAAGCCTTCGATACTGTTCAATGGGATTTTATAGCACAAGTACTGGATAGAATGGGATTTAGGTGCAAAATGAAAAATGCTATTTACTCGTTATATCAAGAAAGTACAATGAAATGCATTTTGAGAGGTGAACCTTCAACCCCCTAGAAGTTAGGGAATTTGTCAGATAAGGATGTCCTCTCAGTGCTCTGCTTTATGCTAGCTACACATTTGATGCTCCTATATATAGATAAGTTGTTATGGGATGGCCTGCTACATATGGAATTTCCATGGAGGATGGAAACAATTTTGTGGCTTAAGCCTATGCTGATGATTCTTTCTTTTTTCCTCATAATATAGAGCTTGATGTCAGGGTAATCATGCAAGCTTTGTCGCTTTATGGGTTGGTTGCTGGGCTGAACATCAACTTTGTAAAATCAAAGCTCTTACTGCCCCCACTAAAAAATTGTGATTGGATAGGTTACTCTGGCCATGACAAATTGTGCCACCTGATCAAATACTGAAAGTTGTCTACATGTCCTTTGCATGAATACTGGAAGCTGTCTACTTGACCTTTGCATGTACATCTGTGAATTGTGCAATTTGTAATCATGGCATATGTGCAGTTTTATCTCCCTTTATTGCCTTGGTCTTGTAGAGACATCTTGACACTTTCATGTATAAAGCTTTGAAATGCTTGTGGAAAACAAAAGCAGATAGAAAAACCCTTCGTTTGATGAGGAAATATTTGGTTTGCTTGCCCTAGATGCATGGTGGTCTTTGTCAATATTCATTATCATGTTCTCGCCAGAAAGGTGATGCTTCTACCTGATTTTGTGGCACAGTCAAAGCCATGGCTTGCTTGTTGGATATTATGTGTGTCTCAATGCATACAGAAGCATATGGACTCAAGGTTACAAGTTATGATGATATAGTTTTTAGATATTTTAATGGCAAAATCACAGGTTCTCCCTATGCTACTGCTCTCGTTCATGATTAGAAAGCTTTGTTGCACCACTTACATTGGTCGGGCTGACCATCTAATTCGGGAAACTCTTTAGCTATAGAGAAAATTCATTGGAGTAGGATGTTTGATGTGCCTCTTGCATCGTCTCAACCAAGGAAGGCCTACAACCTATCCATGCTTGGAATTCACCACATAGGGGATGTTATTGATGAGCATGGTATGGTTTTTTGGTTTCCTTGAACAGTTCGACATTGTCACCTGGGATTGCATCATAGGTCAATTTAGAGGGTCATTATGGAGATGATGCAACAATTACAAGTAGTGCTTGCCCTTCAAGAAACAAGGCATACTTACTGACTAGCTTTTTGACATGCGGCTTCTTGGATATACACCTCTTCCTTTTCATCAGCTCTTAGTTTTGAGGGTATAAAAGTTCCCCCCCCCCTCCCGTTGGATTCATGAGCATGCGAATCATATTTAGCATATGTCTAAATCCTTACCTTGGTGGAGAGCAGCATTGGGAAGGATATGGATGAGAAAATTACCTTTGAAGTAACAATTGTTTCTATGGAGATGTATTATGGGTGTTGTTTCAGTCAAGATTCTTTTGGCACACAGACACATTGTGTTAGCCTCTTGTAGGTGATACTCTCACCCATATGAGACCATGCCTCATCTTCTCTGTAGTACTCCCACTCTTGAGCCCCCTTGGATATATTGTCAGGGGGTCTACGTGCACGATTTCCAAGCAGACATTTTGGGAGATAGTTTTTGGCTTTTTGGTTGACTCTCTCCTACAGTGCCAGCTTATGTAGCCTTTTTGGATTGGACAAGATTATGGGCCTTCTGGACTATCTATCATGTCCGAAATCAATTGCTTTTTTCTACCATTCATGTAGAACCGTTTCCTTTCTTCCGTAGATCTCTTTACCAGTCTCTTAGAGATTCTTATAATCTCAGAGAGCTTGCTTTTTAGCAACTTGAGGTGTTTTCCCATTGTTTTTTATTTGAATCATAGCTGTCCTCTGCTCTGGGACTATGATTGTACATTTATTTTATCAATAAAGTAGTGGTTTCACTATTTTTTATTTATAAAGTATGTGTGTGTGTGTGTGTGTGTAAGCATACTCACAAAATGAGGAAAATCCAATTTTATTGGCAAAAAAATATATGGGAAGTGATAAACACGCTCGTGTACTTGAAAGTTTTTGAGGTGTGTGCATTATTTAAACTTTCCTCAACAAGAATTCTTCTTGAAATTTTTATTCTTCTAAATCATATAATATTTTGATATCAAATGTCTACTGAAACAAATAAACTTATTAGGAAAGATTAAGTGAACATAACTGATATTGGTCGAAAAGGTTATGTGGGCATGTTATGGCTTACTGCACCCCCAAGAGAACTCCACAAAATCACAAATGGAAGAAGCAATAGACAACAACCATCATAGGGTACTTACCAATGTCCCGAGCTCATGTCCCTTGAGGCTCTCCAAGCTTGCTTGTAGAAGCTCCAATCCTCCAATCTCCACCTCCACTTTGTCAGCCGAGTCGCTTACACCACAATGCAAGAAGGTAATCGTCCTCTCACTCTTCCACACACAAGGATGGAAGAGACACATGCACTAGAGTACATTCTCTCTCTCTTTCTCTCTCATACACACAAGCATGTCATACATAAGACAAGATAAGAGCTCTCATATTGTGTCCTTCCATTATGAGAAATTACCTTATATACAATTGGCCCTTATTCAGACTTAGGCACCCAAAACTTACTAACTAAAGCCTTGGTTGGCCAGTATCTCATAATGTACAACATTTATAGTGCCTTTACATAACACTTATTAATGTCCTTAATGGGAGGAGCATCTTTGTTAATCCAAAATGGGATTAATATCCCCCCCCCCTACTTGATGTATGTTCTATCCTCAAAACCTCTTACCTAGGTCAAAAGACCTAGTCACCGAACTCATGGCTGTAGAAGTTAAGGCATGATTGAAGCTTTTTGAGGGTTCTTTTTTTGAATGAGGAGTTCGACGTCCAGAACCCGGTGTCTATCATATCTTCGAATGTGACACGAATGTACCCTGGTAGACACCTGAGGCAATGATAATCGAGCATCATCCCTCGTTTATTCGGGCCCCTGTTCATATCAAAGCATAGCTGCTCTGTATCATACCCATCAAATCTTTCCTTTGGTTGAAACTTGATCAATTAAGAACTATGATTAACTTCACAAATATGACAATAGTCACTATGTCTGGATCTCTGGGATTCTTCGCCATGCTCGTATCCATGTCAAGATTCTCATTCCTTTGTCTGCTTATATCTGGGAATGCTGATGGCAAGAATTGAGGGAAGTTGTAACATACATGTGAATCTCTTTGCTTTGCTTATGAAACTGTAATGGAGTGAGCCTTCGCTTGATTAGCATGTATAATGGGTCCACGTGCTGTGTTGGTGTGGAGCATTGGTACTAAAAACTGTATTCTGGCAATGTAAGGTACTCCTTGCACCAGGCTGTATTCCAAATTCTTCCAGGCTGAAGTTGGTATCATCTACTTCTATTGTGGTATATCCACCCCTTGTATGGATGTTTCTTTTGCCACCTATGGAAACAATAACTCATCATAAATGTAACAATGCGGATCCCCAGCAGATCGGCTAACTGTGGTGGGTTTGCCAATTTTGTGTGTCGTGCCACATTTTCCCACAAGGTTCCCTCTCCTCCCATAGATAGCAACTCTTCTAAGTCTAGCATTGGGGCTCGGAGAGGGTATGGTACATATGGTTGCCACCTTGATTCTATATTAGAGTAGGCTTCTGACAGAATTCTTCTTGTAGGTTCAAATGGTGCAATATGCATCAGCACCTTGAACATCAGTTTGGGCTTTAAGAGGGGGTTTCCTGCTCATATGAGGCCCTCGTATTCTGCAACTGATAAAGACTCCAAGACATTTTCATCAATGAAACCTTGTAAATCATCTCGAGGGGTTAGATTGCATACCTCACGACCTGCCTGGGTGGAGATAGATTTGTTGCCGCGGCAACTCCTGTTAGTGGGAAAATCAATAGGGGGAAAAGAGTATCCAGAGAATATACAGTCTGCCTCAATTTTCTTAGTAGGAGATATACTAGGATAAGGATTTAGTCGTTTACTTGAGATGGATGTAAACACGGGGTAAGTTACAGAGGTTGAGGATCCTGGAGTTTCCTTTTGACCTTCGCTGAACTGGTGGGGGGTTTCACAATTGTCATGAACTCATGGAGGTCTGTGGCTATATTTGGATATTCAATATGTTCATGCTCAAAATCATAGATGACATTAGTGAGCATTGCCTCTAGATGTTTATCTTTTTATATAGTTTTATAATACCCACGGGATGATATAAGGTAGATTTAGATATTGATGGGTATCATAAATGTAAGATCCCTGTCCCCACCGCGCAACAAATTCAGGGGTGCTAGTAGCGAAAGTAGCACTTCTTGCGCGGGGCAGGGTCCCACACTCGGGGCCTCGCCCACGGATATCCGGACAAGAGACTAATCCATCAGTTTTTCCAAAACCGAACCAAGAAAAAACTTCCCTTGCCCGGAAAGCACGGGCGATTCCACTAGGACAACTTTTCCCTAACGTAGTCAAAAACCTTAACTAATTGAGCTCATCTGACCGAACCCATAAGTCCCATAGTCAGATCAGGGAAAAAGACTGTACTTGGATCATAGAGACCAACGCTTTTTTCCTCATTGAGAGGCACAATCGTTGATTCCTTTCCATAGAACAATTTTTGTCTGGAATTTACTTCATCTATTGAACTAAACAGAAATTGAGTCTCGATTTATGGATCCATCAGTCTAGCCTAACCCCATCCAGTCCCATGGGTTAGCCAACCGCCCAACCACTATAATGATGGGATCCAATTAAAAATTTGGTTAGGTTTTGTCCCGGGTACTAGGGAAGGAGTTCCCAGGCCCCTAGCCGGATATTCATGCAAACATAAAACTAGTCACTCCACTTACACACCCAATATGAACTTGCCTTTTTCACAAATTCAACAATCATTAAAATAATCATTTATTGAAACCATAGTGTTACTGATCATAATCCTCTAATTATCCAGTTGAGTCTTAATTTCCAAATTCATTCCTTTATCAGGGTACCTATGGCATCATTGGCAACCAGAACGCTCACCACCTGTTCACTCAAGGGCCTTTTCAATAGTTCCTAGCTTATAGTACCTGGCAATATAATCACATAAAAATATCCAGATGGAATCTCCGTTAAAGATCAGCAAGATCAACTAACGGATCCATATAAAAGAGCCATCGACTCATCCATTGAGGACCATCAAGGTCAATCAACCAGATCCATGCTCGAATTCAGAAAAAAACTCTTACTCCTTGCTCCAATATCTTCCCCGACGTACTTGTGGGTATCTTCGGCGACCCAGAGCCCGAGCACCGTATGGTCAGCACCCTCCAGGATCCTTCGCAGGTCACCTAACGCTTCACTCATAGGCCGCGGTCTCTCATCCACTGTATCAAACCGAGGCTGGTCAAGACCTCGGCCGACCTTGCTACGCGAGATGTCCCCCATTGACTCTCCGTCAGCAGTTGCAACTTTAACAGATAGGTCTCCAGGACCTCATTCACAAGATGGTCAAAATGCTACCCCAGCATTCTTGACATAAAACAGTCATTTACAAACAGATTTCACATACAATTACAGTTCCAACAGTATTTCCATCTTTTCTCAATCACTCCACATCCTTTCACATTAGTCCCCATCTTTTCTCATCTTACCATAATTTTTCTTCATCGATCCCTATCACATCACATCATTCCCACATAATTTCACATCCAATCACATCAACCACATGTCAATCCACATCATCCACAGATCAGTCTACATCATCCACATCAATCCACATCCATCTACATCAATCCACACATCCATACATCCATTCACATCATCCACATCAATCCACACATCCATCTACACCAATCCACATCATCCACACCAATCCACACATCCATCTACACCAATCCACATCATCCACATCAATCCACACATCCATCTACACCAATCCACATCATCCACATCAATCCACACATCCATTTACATCAATCCACACGTCCATCTACACCAATCCACATCATCCACATCAATCCACACATCCATCTACATCAATCCACATCAATCCACACATCCATTTACATCAATCCACACATCCACATCAATCCACATATCCATTTACATCAATTCACACATCCATTTACATCAATCCACACATCCACATCAATCCACATCATCCACACATCCATTTACATCAATCCACACATCCACATCAATCCACATCATCCATACATCCATCCACATCATCCATACATCCATCCACATCATTCACATCAATCCACACATCCATCGACACTAATCCACATCAATTCACATTCATTTCATAAGCATTCCCATTCTTGTCTAATCACATCTTTTTCTATCTCATCACCTATTTCTTCATTTACCCTCATCAGATCTCATCCACTTGCATCTACCCATACATCTCATCACTTCACATACATTAACATATATTCGGTTTACATCGCATCTTATCACATCCACTTCACATCACATTTCATTCATTCACATCTTGATTCACATGCTAACACATTTATTCACGTTCCTTATCGTTCATTCACATCCCGATTCACATCACATCACATCCATTCACACCTTATATCATTCATTCACATCCCTTATCATTCATTCACATCCCGGTTCATGTGTTATCACATTCATTCACATCTTATATCATTCATTCACATCCCTTATCATTCATTCACATCCCGATTCATGTGTTATCACATTCATTCACATCTTATATCATTCATTCACATTCCTTATTATCATTCATATCTATCCAATTTACATCACATCTCATCACCTCTATTCTCGTTCATATCCATCACATTCACATCCACATATATTCTTCCACATACATCCACATCCATACTTATCACATACACATACATCTTTCCTTTCACATACATTCACATCCATACTTATCACATACACATACATCTTTCCTTTCACATACATCCACATCCATCCTTCACATACACATCCATATCTTTCCTTTTACATACATCCTTCACATACATCCACATCCATTCTTCACATGCATTCACATCCATTCTTCACATGCATTCACATGCATACATCTACATCCATTCTTTCACATATAGACATCTACATCTATTCTTTCACATACATTTATCTGATTCACATCACATCTATCTATCTATTCATTCACATTTATCTGATTCGCATCCCATCTTATCACATCTATTTACCTTTCATTCTCATCACTTCTATTCTTATCACATCCATTCTCTATTCATTCTCATCTATCTGATTCATATCACATATCCTCACATCTATTTATAGAATACAAGAGAATCTTATTTTTGATATAATATTTCTTTACGCATCTATTTATGCATAAATTCCTTTTTAAGGAGAATAACACTTTCAAAATAAAAATCAATCTTTTATGCATCTTCCTATGCATAAATTCAATTTAAATGAGAATAACACTTTTGAATTAAAAATTAATCTTTTATGCATCTTCCTATGCATAAAATCAAAATTAATGAAAATAACTCTTTGAAATAAAAATAGATTTCTTTATGCATCTTTATATGCATAAAATCAAAATTGATGAGAATAACTCTTCTGAAATAAAAATAGATTTCTTTATGCATCATTCTATGCATAAAATCAAAATTGATAAGAATAACTCTTTTGAAATAAAAATAGATTTCTTTATGCATCATTCTATGTATAAAGAAATCTTTTTCTTTATTTGTCTAATCACATCTTTTTCTATCTCATCACTTATTTCTTCATTTATCCTCATCAGATCTTATCCACTTGCATCTACCCATACATCTCATCACTTCACATACATTAACATGTATTCGGTTTACATCGCATCTTATCACATCCACTTCACATCACATTTCATTCATTCACATCTTGATTCACATGCTAACACATTCATTCACGTTCCTTATCGTTCATTCACATCTCGATTCACATCACATCACATCCATTCACATCTTATATCATTCATTCATATCCCTTATCATTCAATCACATCCCGATTCATGTGTTATCACATTCATTCACATCTTATATCATTCATTCACATCTCTTATCATTCATTCACATCTCGATTCATGCGTTATCACATTCATTCACATCTTATATCATTCATTCACATCTCGATTCATGTGTTATCACATTCATTCACATCTTATATCATTCATTCACATCCCTTATTATCATTCATATCTATCCAATTTACATCACATCTCATCACCTCTATTCTCGTTCATATCCATCACATTCACATCCACATATCACATCCCTTATTATCATTCATATCTATCCAATTTACATCACATCTCATCACCTCTATTATCGTTCATATCCATCACATTCATATCCAAATATATTCTTCCACATACATCCACATCCATACTTATCACATACACATACATCTTTCCTTTCACATACATCCACATCCATACTTATCACATACACATACATCTTTCCTTTCACATACATCCATATCCATCCTTCACATACACATCCACATCTTTTCTTTCACATACATCCACATCCATTCTTCACATGCATTCACATCCATTCTTCACATGCATTCACATCCATCCTTCATATGCATACATCTACATCCATTCTTTCACATACATACATCTACATCTATTCTTTCACATATATTTATCTGATTCACATCACATCTATCTATCTTTTCATTCATATTTATCTGATTCATATCCCATCTTATCACATCTATTTACCTTTCATTCTCATCACTTCTATTCTTATCACATCCATTCTCTATTCATTCTCATCTATTTGATTCATATCATATATCATCACATCTATTTATAGAATGCAAGAGAGTTCTTATTTTTTATATAAGATTTCTTTACGCATTTATTTATGCATAAATTCCTTTTTAAGGAGAATAACACTTTCAAAATAAAAATCAATCTTTTATGCATCTTCCTATGCATAAATTCAATTTAAATGAGAATGACACTTTTGAATTAAAAATTAATCTTTTATGCATCTTCATATGCATAAAATCAAAATTGATGAAAATAACTCTTTGAAACAAAAATAGATTTCTTTATGCATCCTTATATGCATAAAATCCGGGGATTTCACTGACGTAAACGAGAACATGTGAACATGTTTATAACATATGTTAATAACACAAAAAATCTTGTGATCACATGTTATATTCACAAAGCTTTCACAAGGGCCTAAAAAAATTATCTTTGTCGGGCATAAAAAATCTTCTTAGGTGGCCACTGACCTTTGGAGATTCTCTCTTTTCTATTCATTTTATGGTTTTTATGATTTTTGTCTTCTTAAAATGAATAATGATGTTATGCCTCATTGAAAAAAAGGCATTCCCCTCTCTTCTTTAATAAATTCAACCCTTCTTTATCCTAGATGAATGATAATTGATTAGAATCAAGTTTTTCATAATGTTTCTCTTAAATAAGTAGAAAATATTTATATTAGAATGGTTTAAATACTCTTAGTGAAATTCTAATAAATTTTAGAGAGTTATAAATTGAAAAATGGTCAGCCATACAAAGGAGGTTATGGCAAAATTTCTTTAAAATTATGTGAATTAAATTTTATCCTTTATTATTCAAAAAGAGTAATCTCCTTTGTATGTGTATTCTTAAAGTGATATTTTCATTCTAGGCATAGGAAAATGCATACTAGAAATATTTCATTATAAAAGTGTTATTTTTCTTAGAATTAATTTTATGTATAGAAAGATGCATAAAGAAAATTATTTTTAATCCAAAAGTGTTATTTTCATCAATTTTGATTTTATGCATAGAAAGATGCATAAAGAAATCTATTTTTAATGCAAAAGAGTTATTCTCATCAATTTTGATTTTATGCACAGAATGATGCATAAAGAAATCTATTTTTAATTCAAAAGAGTTATTCTCATCAATTTTGATTTTATGCATAGAATCATGCATAAAGAAATCTATTTTTATTTCAAAACAGTTATTCTCATCAATTTTGATTTTATGCACAGAATGATAAATAAAGAAATCTATTTTTATTTCAAAAGAGTTATTCTCATCAATTTTGATTTCATGCATAGAATGATACATAAAAAATCTATTTTTATTTCAAGAGTTATTCATCAATTTTGATTTTATGCATATAAAGATGCATAAAGAAATCTATTTTTATTTCAAAGAGTTATTTTCATCAATTTTGATTTTATGCATAGGAAGATAAAAGATTAATTTTTAATTCAAAAGTGTCATTCTCATTTGAATTGTATTTATGCATAGGAAGATGCGTAAAAGATTGATTTTTATTTCGAAAGTATTATTCTCCTTAAAAAGGAATTTATGCATAAATAGATGCGTAAAGTAATCTTATATAAAAAATAAGAATTCTTTTGCATTCTATAAATAGATGTGATGATATGTGGTATGAATCAGATAGATGAGAATGAATAGAGAATGGATGTGATAAGAATAGAAGTGATGAGAATGAAAGGTAAATAGATGTGATAAGATGGGATGTGAATCACATAAATATGAATGAAAAGATAGATAGATGTGATGTGAATCAGATAAATGTATGTGAAAGAATAAATGTAGATGTATGTATGTGAAAGAATGGATGTAGATGTATGCATCTGAAGGATGGATGTGAATGCATGTGAAGAATGGATGTGAATGCATGTGAAGAATGAATGTGGATGTATGTGAAAGAAAAGATGTGGATGTGTATGTGAAGGATGGATGTATGTGAAAGGAAAGATGTATGTGTATGTGATAAGTATGGATGTGGATGTATGTAAAAGGAAAGATGTATGTGTATGTAATAACTATGGATGTGGATGTATGTGGAAGAATATATGTGGATGTGAATGTGATGGATATGAACGAGAATAGAGGTGATGAGATGTGATGTAAATTGGATAGATATGAATGATAATAAGGGATGTGAATGAATGATATAAGATGTGAATGAATGTGATAACACATGAATCGGGATGTGAATGAATGATAAGGGATATGAATAAATGATATAAGATGTGAATGAATGTGATAACACATGAATCAAGATGTGAATGAATGATAAGGGATGTGAATGAATGATAGAAGATGTGAATGAATGTGATAACACATGAATCGAGATGTGATTGAATGATAAGGAATGTGAATGAATGATATAAGATGTGAATGGATGTGATGTGATGTGAATCGGGATGTGAATGAACGATAAGGAACGTGAATGAATGTGTTAGCATGTGAATCGAGATGTAAATGAATGAAATGTGAAGTGAAGTGGATGTGATAAGATGCGATGTAAATCGAATATATGTTAATGTATGTGAAGTGATGAGATGTATGGGTAGATGCAAGTGGATGAGATCTGATGAGGATAAATGAAGAAATAAGTGATGAGATAGAAAAAGATGTGATTAGACAAGAATGGGAATGCTTATGAAATGAATGTGAATTGATATGGATTAGTGTAGATGGATGTGTGGATTGATGTGAATGATGTGGATGGATGTATGGATGATGTGGATGGATGTATGGATGATGTGGATTGATGTGGATTGATGTGGATGTGTGGATTGATGTAAATGGATGTGTGGATGATGTGGATTGATGTGGATGTGCGGATTGATGTAAATGGATGTGTGGATTGATATAAATGGATGCGTGGATTGATGTGGGTGTGTGGATTGATGTAAATGGATGTATGGATTGATGTGGATAATGTGGATTGGTGTAGATAGATATGTGGATTGATGTGGATTGGTGTAGATGGATGTGTGGATTGATGTGGATGATGTGGATTGGTGTAGATGGATGTATGGATTGATGTGGATGATGTGGATTGGTGTAGATGGATGTGTGGATCGATGTGGATGATGTGGATGGATGTATGGATGTGTGGATTGATGTAGATGGATGTGGATTGATGTGGATGATGTGGACTGATGTGTGGATGATGTGGATTGACATGTGGTTGATGTGATTGGATGTGAATTAATGTGGGAATGATGTGATGTGATAGGGATCGATAAAGAAAAGTTATGGTAAGATGAGAAAAGATGGGGACTAATGTGAAAGGATGTGGAGTGATTGAGAAAAGATGGAAATACTGTTGGAACTGTAATTGTATGTGAAATCTGTTTGTAAATGACTGTTTTATGTCAAGAATGCTGGGGTAACATTTTGATCGTCTTGTGAATGAGGTCATGGAGACCTATCTGTTAAAGTTGCAACTACTGACGGAGAGTCAATGGAGGACGTCTCGCGTAGCAAGGTCGACCGAGGTCTTGACCAGCCTCGGTTTGATTTAAATGGTGAGTTTTCGGTACAGTGGATGAGGGACCAAGGAAGGGGCCTATGAGTGAAGCACTACGTGATCTGCGAACGATCCTAGAGGGTGCTGACCATACGGTGCTCGTGTTGGAAATCATGGATCTAGGGCTAGGCTAGCCTATGGAGGCTCAAACATAATGCTAAACATGATTATAAACAAATGACAAAAGTAATACAAAGCAACACAAGATGCACTTACTTGACCAAGAGATTGTGTACTTGAGAATGAGTTGTTGTGTAACATTACATTGAAATGACCCTTTATATAGGTCCAAGTACCATATGGGCTTTGCCTTTACATGTGGGATAACTCCTAGCCTTCACCACATTCATCCACATCCCTTTGACCTTGTCTATGATATGACATAGATCACTTTTTCTAACACCCTTCCTTGATCATGGCATATCATAATGCCCTTCCTTGCTTCTAACATTACATGAAAGAAAAAGCTTAACTCATAAGGAGTATAGCTCTACAGTACATAAAAGAAATTAGCATAGCTCATAGGGAGCATAGCTTCTACATTGCGAAAAGAAAATAGCATGACATGAAAACATTCCTACATGAAAACATTCCTCTCCCATACCCCATCAGCATCATCATCATCATATCCATGGGCATCATCATTTGTCATCATTTGTTGGTCATGGAGACCCAACTCCCCATCAATCCCCCCTTGAGGGCTACATGGCCTACTGAGAGATATTGTGGGCATCATAAAAATAACACATAACCTACATCATCGGTGGTTAGAGGTGTCCATACATAAACATTTGGGTAAGAGAGGGCATAATTCATTCGTCATTATGACATGTGAGTCATGACATAATAATCAACATAGATAGCATCTTGTTCATCTTCACTCATTGACATCTTCGTCTTTGTCTCCATCCATTTTTGCATCTCTATCTGCATCTTCATTCTGCATAGCATCTTCTTCGTCCTGACATTGCACATAGACTGGACGTACGTGCATTCCCATCCTTGAGGCATCTTCATAATGCATAGAATTTTCCAAAAAGAGGTAAAAGAACATCCTTTCTTAAGTACCATATGAACAACCTCTTAAAGGTTTTTCAAACCTTAGTCTCAAAATAAGGAAAAAATCCTTTATTTCAAAAGAAAAAACAAACGGCTCCACCGGCACCGCCCGTTTATTACTGCGCTGATTTCGGATTTGTCAGGAGCTCCACGCTGCCGATTCTGATACCATGTTGGAAATCATGGATCTAGGGCTAGGCTAGCCTATGGAGGCTCAAACATAATGCTAAACATGATTATAAACAAATGACAAAAGCAATACAAAGCAACACAAGATGCACTTACTTGACCAAGAGATTGTGTACTTGAGAATGAGTTGTTGTGTAACATTACATTGAAATGACCCTTTATATAGGTCCAAGTACCATATGGGCTTTGCCTTTGCATGTGAGATAACTCCTAGCCTTCACCACATTCATCCACATCCCTTTGACCTTGTCTATGATATGACATAGATCACTTTTTCTAACAGCTCGGGCTCTGGGCCGCCGAAGATACGCACGAGTACGTCGGGGAAGATATTGGAGCAAGGAGTAAGAGTTGTTTTCTGAATTCGGGCATGGATCTGGTTGATTGACCTTGCTGGTCCTCAACGGATGAGTCCATGGCTCTTTTATATGGATCCGTTCGTTGATCTTGCTGATCTTCAATGGAGATTCCATCTGGATATTTTTATGTGATTATATTGCCAGGTACTATGAGCTAGGAACTATTGAAAAGGCCCCTGAGTGAACAGGTGGTGAGTATTCTGGTTGCCAATGATGCCATAGGTACCCTGATAAAGGAATGAATTTAAAAATTAGGACTCAACTGGAGAATTAGAGGATTATGATCAGTAACACTATGGTTTCAATAAATGATTATTTTAATGATTGTTGAATCTGTGAAAAAGGCAAGTTCATATTGGGTGTATAAGTGGTGTGACTTTATGCTTGCATGAATATCCGACTAGGGGGCCTGGGAACTCCTTCCCTGTTACCCGGGACAAAACCTAACCAAATTCTTAATTGGATCCCATCATTACAGTGGTTGGGCGGTTGGCTTACCCATGGGACTGGATGGGGTTAGGCTGGACTGATGGATCCGTAAATCGAGACTCAATTTCTCTTTAGTTTGATAGATGAAGTAAATTCCGGACAAAAATTGTTCTATGGAAAAGAATGAACGGCTGTGCCTCTCAATGAGGAAAAAAGCGTTGGTCTCTATGATCCAAGTACAGTCTTTTTCCCTGATCTGACTATGGGACTTACGGGTTTGGTCAGATGAGCTCAGTTAGTTGGTGGAATCGCCCATGCTTTCTGGGCAAGGGAGGTTTTTCCGGGTTCGATTTTGGAAAAACCGATGGATTAGTCTCTTGTCCGGATATCCGTGGGTGAGGCCCCGAGTGTGGGACCTTGCCCCGCGCAAGAAGTGCTACTTCCGCTGCTAGCATCCCTGAATTCGTTGCACGGTGGGGACAGGGATCTTATAGTTGGTATCAGAGCTATTTGGCTAATGAGGATCAACTGAGAAGCCAAATATGTCAAAAATTTATCAAGAAGCAGTAAAAGGTTGTAATTATGTGATAAATTTATACGATTTAATGTTTAAACTAAAATTCGTAATTTGGTAATTGGGTCTTCAGATGGAAGTACCGCAATTGTATGGAATCCCTGACTTGCTTGAGGCCTTGACATGATAGTATTTACCTTATAGTTCCAAGGACCGTGACTACCCATATATACCGAGGGTATAACTGCAGCTCTGGCAGTATATACGAGTAAATCTAAGACTTGAAATTATAAGCATTAACACTATCTAGATGATGAATTCGAATGTGGTTTTGATATGATTTTAAATTCTGATTGAGAAATGATGAGTTGATTTAGATTTTGATTGAAAAATGAAGATTTCTCAATTTTGGCTGAATTGTAATAACTAAGCAAAACCACAATGTGGATGAATGGGACGAGTCCCTGTGATAATGTTTGTAGCTAGAATGACGTTAATGACTTCAGCAAATCATCATGAGATTAGTGGATTGTGCTGGCAGATTGCTGCTGTTAACACTTGACCCAGTGGATCAAGTTAAAGGATGTCAAATTAAAAATCTGTATAATTGAAAATTTCCATGAAGGATTGTTCAGATAGAAATCTCGGTCTAATGGACTATTATTATGATAAGGATTGGATATTTTTGGATGGAAAAATATCTCTTCATATTTAAATAAGTTCCCCCGAAACAGAAGTTCAAAAAGATTTTCAGAAGGTGCAATTGAAATCAAGTATAATCTGTTCAAGAGGCCTTACCCTAGGGGTCCAAACTTTCTGAAAATTTTAAATTAAGGTTTTGAGGGGCCAATGAGATTCATCCAAATGTGTGGAGGAGATAAATAGAAGAAATAAAGAAAATCCTCCCAAAAATGAGTAAATACTCACATAAGATGAAGAGTTGACTAAGGACAAGGATATTAGTTAAAAAAGAAGAGATATTTAGTGAAATGATGAATTTCTGACACCTCCAGAGGGGATTCTCCCTCATGAAGGAGGCGCCTACTTCACATGTGTGGTGGAGTTTAAAATTATCAAAAATTGAGATATTTCATCTCTCCTCTCTCCTAATTCAAGTCTAGTTCCA
Source organism: Cibotium barometz (assembly GCF_041138505.1). Lineage (NCBI taxonomy): Eukaryota > Viridiplantae > Streptophyta > Polypodiopsida > Cyatheales > Cibotiaceae > Cibotium > Cibotium barometz. Next base: position 1,319,053 of record NC_141079.1, read on the forward strand.
AAAAGTAAGCTAAACTAACCTAAAAATGGTCAAAAATTGACCAAACTGATCTGGCAAATTCTAGAATCAGTTTGCTTGGTTAGAGGCTCACTTTTTCCTATAAATAGAAGCCTCCCCCTTTGTTGAAGCTTAATAGTGTTTTATGCATTGCTACTCTACTTCTCCCAAGAGCCAAAAACTGTGAATTTACTCATAATTCATTAGTTTCTGACTTTTTCCTCTTCTAAAGATTGGTGGCCACTCTTGTTTCGAACAAGAGTAGATCCCTCAAACCATCAAGCCAAAGGAAAGCTCTCAAATTCTCCTTGTAAGTTGGAGATTCTCTCTTTTCTATTCATTTTATGGTTTTTATGATTTTTGTCTTCTTAAAATGAATAATGATGTTATGCCTCATTGGAAAAAAAAGGCATTCCTCTCTCTTCTTTAATAAATCCAACTCTTCTTTATCCTAGATGAATGATTATTGGTTAGAATCAAGTTTTTTCATAATGTTTCTCTTGAATAAGTAGAAAATGTTTATATTAGAATGGTTTAAATACTCTTAGTGAAATTCTAATAAATTTTAGAGAGTTATAAATTGAAAAATGGTCAGCCATACAAAGGAGGTTATGGCAAAATTTCTTTAAAATTATGTGAATTAAATTTTATCCTTTATTATCCAAAAAGAGTAATCTCCTTCGTATGTGTATTCTTAAAGTGATATTTTCAAGTTAGGCATAGGAAAATGCATACTAGAAATATTTCATTATAAAAGTGTTATTTTCCTTAGAATTAATTTTATGCATAGAAATATGCATAAAGAAAATTATTTTTAATCCAAAAGTGTTATTTTCATCAATTTTGATTTTATGCATAGAAAGATGCATAAAGAAATCTATTTTTAATCCAAAAGTGTTATTCTCATCAATTTTGATTTTATGCATAGAATGATGCATAAAGAAATCTATTTTTAATCCAAAAGAGTTATTCTCATCAATTTTGATTTTATGCATAGAATGATGCATAAAGAAATCTATTTTTAATCCAAAAGAGTTATTCTCATCAATTTTGATTTTATGCATAGAATGATGCATAAAGAAATCTATTTTTAATCCAAAAGAGTTATTCTCATCAATTTTGATTTTATGCATAGAATGATGCATAAAGAAATCTATTTTTAATTCAAAAGAGTTATTCTTATCAATTTTGATTTGATGCATAGAATGATGCATAAAGAAATCTATTTTTATTTCAAAAGAGTTATTCTCATCAATTTTGATTTTATCAGGGATTTAATATTCACGTGATCACAAGATTTTTTGTGATAATAACACATGTGAACAAGTTATTCACATGTTCTCATGTTACCATTCACAAAATAACAGGATCCCTCTTCAGAAATATAAAGACCTTGTTTCTAACTGTTTTAACCTAGAGAGAGAAAATATTCTAGAGAGAGAATATTCAGATTATGAATAATTTTTGGATAGAAAAATAACTCATCTTATTAAAATAAGTTCCCCTGAAACAGAAATTCAAAAAGAACTTTCCAATGTGCAATTGGAATTAATTGGAACTGGGTATAAAGGACCTTAGCCTAAGGGTCTAGGAACCCCTTAAAAGCTTGGCTACACATGGGAATAAGCTATTCACATATTCTCATGTTACCATCTTCACATAATAGTACCCTTAGACAATGATGAGCAAGATCCAAGGAGGAGAGCACACTGATACTGGTTACACCCATTTGGTCACAGCGGAGATCTTTGATTCTGAGATGAATCATTAGAGGGAGCTGCCACCACTATGAAAGAAGCTATGAAAGCTTTAAAGTAGTGAAACCTGTGAAAGGTATTATTGTAGAGCACCAAACCTGTGGAGGCTTTAAAGCCACGAGAAGCTCTAATGGAAGCTTGTAAAATAGAAAAGACCAACCTTGTTCTTATACCACTATTTAGCTCATAATGGTGTTGAGCTCACACACATACAATGCTCAACGATGACAAGAACCTAAGGGTGTAGAGTGTGAGAGAGAATGGCTAGCTCAAATAGGAGAGAGATAAAGGTCTCTATAAGTACAAACGGAAAAAGTACAAATGAGTAGCAACCCTAAATAATGGATGAGGTTGCTTGTATACTAGCTAACCCTAAGGTGCTCGTTCACACTTGGATGGCAATGGGAAAAAAGTAATGAGAGAAAAGTGTCCATGGCATCAATACATGGACTCATGTAGTACTACCATAAATATCGCACCTAGCAACGATCTAAGTATATGCAGGTGTTGTGGCTCACCCAAACCCCCTTCAAACACATCTTCTAACAGGAGATTACCTGGTGAGCCGCAACTATCATGAGAATCTTTCCAATGGCCAAGCTCATAACCCTTGAGGTCTCCAAGCTCTACAACTCCTTTAGAAGCAATTTTACCATGCCTCCCACAAGCTCGTCACACCACTGCGTTGCACTATACGTATACTCATCCCTCCTCTCACCTCACTTCACTCACACACACTCACTAGCATGAATTAGAGAGAGAGATTAGTAAGGGAGTTAGCAAGAGCAAGACCCTATTGCACAATGGAAGAGTCCCTTGTATTATGAGAGATATTCACTTATATACATGGCCATAAGTATTTACACTCACTTAAACTGTGGTCGGCCAAGAACTTTAGGCTCATAAGAGGCCTAATGCTATTACAATGACTACTCTAATAATATATCCATGAAGTATATCACTTGGGAATTCATCCTAACTTACCACCACACATTCTTGAAGTGGAAATCACCATAAGTATTCCATAGGACCATTACAGGTGCTTGTTCAAGTTGTAGATTTGGACACCATTGCTTCATATCTTAAATGTATAACCTTTTGGTGTATCTACCTTGACTCCTTGACATAAGATAATGGTAGTAGCTCTTGTTAACCCTAGGAATGGATTAACATTCTCCCCTTCCTGATGTCGATCGCATCCTCGTGATCACGTTGAAGACCTTTGTGTGGGGATAATTAGCAAGCTTTGTTGATGGCTTTTGATGTTGAGTGATGTTCAATGGTCTTTGTTCCTCCGGAAGGAATAATAAAGGCTAGTTAGTAAATGAAAACGTTAAAGATTAGCGAGAATTCCTAACAGGTGTGGGGGTGGTGGGGTTTTTACGAATGATTTCATTTTTATATTTTTGTAAGCATTTTGCTCACTATGTTTTTGGCAATCATAAGCGAAGTTACATTTGATTTGTGCTAGTTGGGAAACTAAGAGATGTTAATAATGGGGGAGAAGAGAAGGAAGGATCCAGAGGAACGTAGACAAAATCATGAGAACGAGATTGTGATTTTCCGAATTCCTCATCTTATTCATTGAAACTACATTCATCATTTGAAGAAATTGGCTGTCAATGATGTTTTATCTGTGGTAGGACTCTTGTTAAATTTTGTTGAGTAGGACCTATTCTTGCATGCTTCTTTCCATGTGCTTTTTATGCTTTTATGTATATTTAAGTACTCTTATGAAGCAGATATACATGAAGGACATGAACTGAGTCAAATAGACTCTTATTGAGCTGAAGTAGCCACCTGTTGGTGAGGTATGAAAGAATTACATCGACTTGCAAGGCTAATATAGATATCTTCACTAAGGATTAGAGACCAATGTGTTGTGAAGACTTAGCTTTGTTTGGATAGGTTTGCAATTTATAGGAAGATTCAAGGCGATGGATTGTACCATTGACCAGGCTGTCGCCCACCATGGCCCACCCCATCCAGAGATGAGTTGTCGATGATGAGGTTTTGGTGTAAACGTCCTCTAGTACATGAGGTTTTGTTGCAAATGTCCTCTAGTACATGAGTATGGTTATGTACTCATGGAGCAGCTGCTACATTAACTTAGCCAAAATAATAGTAAGCCATAAGCTTAACCAAAAGGTATTGGCTATTGAAGATTGTTGGGAGTTTCTCGTGATATTCTACCCTGTTTAGGAAGGCTATTTGTGTGACTCCCTTGTGTTTTTATTTTGTTTTTGTTTTTTTTTCTCTTTTTCTTTGGTGGTGGTGGAAAGAGTGTTAGTAAAGTGAGCAATAACAACACTTGAGAGATGTGGGCAATTAGTAGAGTAAATAGTTTGTGCACCATGAAGTAGCAGACCATAGGGCACAACATGAAAGCTTAAAGCGTGAAGGCTTAAGGCATGAAAGCTTAAAGCATGAAATGTTAAGGCATGAAGGGATTAAGCCATGAAAGGCTTAACTTGTACAGGGATTAAGCCATGAAAGGCTTAACTCGTGAAGTGTTAATTCATGAAGGGATGTGAAGGGCATAAGCCGTGAAAGGCTTAACCCATGAAGTGTTAATTTGTGAAGTGTTTTTTTTTGCATTACATTAAATTTTGTTACCACCTTGCGAACAACAGATTCTTGTGGCTACTCTCCTTTTTGAGACAATAGGTTCTTATGTCTACCGCATAGATTCTGCACTCATGCTTCTCATCCAGAGGGGTGAAAAGAGAATTGTTAGTTTGTCCTTGATGTGCTCATAAGTCTCCATTATAAACGTGGGAATTGATTCTTAAATTTGTGGCTCAATTATTATCGACGCAATCGGTACAACTTTTGGTTTGTTTTACCATTGTTGGGATTGACTAAGCATGCAAGCTGTTGTGCATGTGTTATATGCATAAGAGGGGGTGAGTGGCTTGTTTGGTTTTGCATGGGCCTCCATTCTTGTCAAACTTTAGGTGAAGCTATTGGGGTTGAAGATGTTGGTGAAGCTTTCTTCACTTTGTTTGATCTTGGCAACCATATGATGGGATTACCATCATTATACCCTTGTTCTTGAAGCACGTGCACAAGCACAGGCACACACACCCATCTTTGATGAACATTATGACTTGTTGACTGATGCTTTTGGTGCTCAGGTTTCTTATTTTGTGGAGGCTTAATGAACTTTTTGATGCACTTGGGAATCCAAGTTTTGGTATTACCTTGGTGTACCCTTGAGCTTGCAATGACCTTTTTGGTACCCACACTTGTTAAGTTATTGGAGTTCTTTGAGGAACTCACGTAGGCTTTTGTGGACGATGTTGTGGAGTACTTTTATTC